>NW_022704992.1:201510-216747 GCF_011630105.1 Anneissia japonica | reverse complement strand
TTGACTATGACGTATTAATAGACATTATTTATGGTTTGATGGAGAAACAACTTCTTTACGACACTTAAATGCATTTGACCTTTCACCCCACCTCTTTATCCCAATTAAAGAGCTCATCTATCAAAGAAGGGGTTTTATTTCAATGAAGTTTCCACATTTTAATTACACAAACCTTTCAGGTAAAATGTTATTTGTTGTCCAACTAACTGCACAAAAACATTAATTTTGTGTCTCAATATTTCTTCTTTTTTCACTTTCTTAAGTTGATGGTATGTCACATGACCCAGAGATCACATGACCTATATACATCCTGAAAAATCAATTCATTCACTGCTCTTGAGTTATTGTTAGATATATATTTTTTGTCAATTTTTACGTGTGATTAATTTGATGCAAGTAATGAAGAAATATTTTTTCAGTTGGTAATACATCTAATAATTTCATTAATGTCTAGTAAATGAGAGAACATTATTTTTTAAGTTCTACACATCAACTACCATTGGATTTTTATTGAAATGTGAAAGTGAGGTAATATGAGATTTAAGATACAGTCAATAATTTATCTTAAAATGAATATTAAGAGTGACGTTACAATCGTATTCCAACTTATGAAATACGAAAAACTATTGCAGTCGTCATTATAAAGATATAAATCAAATTGAAGTTGAGCATTTAATAGGAAATAAAGGATGTCACAAACACAAACTTGAACTAGAATAAATAACATTATAACTGGTTGTTTTGCTTTTTCTTCTCATCCAGCTCGGAGTCATATACCTTGATAGAGGAGAATTACGTGAAGCTTTTCAGTACTTTAATAAGGCTTTAGAATTGAACCCAGACCACATGCAGGCCTTATTTAATACTGCAGTTACCATGCAAGAGTCCAGGAACCCAGGTCTACGGACAGAAGCAACAAGGAGGTATAGGATTTTATTAGTCAAGCAAATATGAATATGTATAAGGCTCATTAATATGTATGGGGTTACGTCTGTATTGGGGTTGATTGAAAGGTGAATGTGTATGAATTTTGTATGAGGATACATCAGTGTGTATAAGGTTGTCAGTCAGGACTAGGATTGATTGAGCGATGGATATAAAAGATATAAATATTCATGAGGACAAATTAATATGTATGAGGCTGTCAGAATGCCTTATTGTGTGTTGTAGGTGATAGAAAGTTCACCATTGATTCAGTGCTCCGATTGTTACCAATCCTAACTATGTGGATAGAATCTAAAACGATGTCTTAAAAAAGAAAATTGTTTTTTTCTTAATATAAGGTGGTGATAAAATGAAAGCATAAGCACTTGCGTCCTGTCAATCAAACAAAGACCCATGTACATACATAAATAAGTTTACCTGTGTACACACCACTGAACACCTGTGCAATATGAGCCAAGACGCATGTAGGTTATTTTAAATCTTCCCTTGAGAATGTACCTGAAGAATGGTAAACTCACAAGAAATTAGTAAACATGAATCATAAGAAACTAAATACCATATCTTAGAACCTAAATATTTAGTTAGAAACATTGCCACACAATGAGGAAATAGGAAATAGGCAGGACAGAGGGTGGAAAGACAATTGATCCAATATCTAGAGTGGGCATACTATGGCATTGTAAATAGTAAAACAAATAAACTAAGAGAAAGTTAGCAAGCAAGAATCTTGAGAAAGTAAATACCAATCACTTTGTCTTGCAAAGTCACACAATAGGTACGTGGTTAAATATCTCTTTCAATAAATACAGTCAGACTTTGAATTAATAAGCATGAATCATAAGTAACTGAACATCTCTTAAAGCTCTTTAACAAAACAAAAAAAACTGATGTATGCACATATATAGACATAATATGCCTATATATGGTCAATATGTGATGTCATCATCACCATATTTAGGCATGTCACATATTTTTGTAAAATAAAATTTGATAGTCTGGATAGGGCTTAAGAAGACACCTGTTTAATATTTAAAAAGAGTACAGAGCAAGTAATAATGTTTAGTGCATACTTACACAATATTGACATCACTAACTTTACTAACCAGTCCACTTGTATTAGTAATAATACAGGTGGACATGTGAATATCACAACAGATGTTCCAAAAATAATTGTGTATTGTAATTAGAATTTAGAAACAATGAGTATTAATATAAATTTCAGAGTTTTAAATGTGAATATTTAGTTTGGAATTATTTGATGCACAAAAGACATTTAGAGACAAAAGATTGATTACATTTCTGTATAGGAAGCCTACATAACCCAAAGCTATCGGTTACAAGGCTTGTAATCAGAGAGTGTATTCCCAGTTCAGCGCCGCTCGCTCTAATTGAGGTAAAAGAAATTCTCTAAAATACCAATTATCTATCTATACAATATTTCTTTAAATGATAAATGTTTGACAAGTTGAAGACAAAATTTTTACCCATGAAAAATGATTAACCATGATGATGAGATATGATTGATGCTGTGTGACACATGTTCCAATTATGTAGCTTGAATTTCTACTTTTAGTAATAAAAAAAAGGCATACTCCTGAACAAAGAAATCCCTGTTTAATTTAAACATTGCAAATCTATAGAATATTTACAAACGTTTAATGTACCAAAGGAAGAAAGTGTAATACAATATATCAACACTATATTTCTCAGATTATGTGAATCTATGGGGAAAAAAATGAGATGACCAAATATGGAAAACTTCCCTGTCATGAAAAGCACTATTATTATAATACTGTTTATAGAAGGAAAAAAAACCTATCAACCTAATGATGTTTCAGTTTTTTTTTCCTTCAAAATATCAAGAGTGATCATTAAAGGTGCTAGAAAACCATTAATTCATTCAGTAATGTCAGAAAAATATTCATAAAGTCATGGAGAAGACATCAGATTGGTTCTTTATTCCAGTAAAGGGAAAATACATAATCATCAAACCTGAACAAATTTATGTGTGATAATTAGGTCCTACAATTTGTGTCAAACGTAAAGCTCACATCATGTCAAATCCTAGATTTATTCAGAAACATATAATCTGTGTTTATTGATAGAATTAACCAATTGATGACTTAACTAATAATCCATGTTGATGGATTATGAAATGTTGCTAATCTACGATCTAAACTGAGTTAACAGTAATGGTAGGCAAATGCATATTAAATTGATTCATGGGATTATAAAATGTCACTAATCTAAGAAGTAAACTGGGGTAACACTAATGTTCGGTCTATGCGCATAAAACTGATTCATGTAAAAGCATTAGCATGGGAGCCCCTGGCATAATTTTTTCCAAGCCGGCATTTATCATGTCAATGATCTTAGAACTAATGGATCAACTTGTGCACATAAACATGATTCACACAAAATCATTAAAATGCCAGTCCCACCAGTCTACAACATCAATTTTTTGTGAGCCCAAATTTGTCGGTTTTTGACGTTGCTTGAAGCATAAACTTTCCTAAGCACTTATTAAAGTAAAGTCATTTACAGGTACTGCAGTCATAATTTTATTGGTAATAATAATGGTCAGTGGGTGAATTGATTAAGCAGTACACATCGAAAAACAGGGGTGCACTTTTTCATACTTTACCTCCACCTGAAAGACAAAATATCTGAGCAGATGGAATTAAACCGGGTACCAAGGGTTAACAATCGATCACGGTTTAACATACACACACTGGCCACCGACTCAGCTAAGCTGCTCTCTCCTAAGTATTTAGACTACCTACGTACTACTAGGCCTACTGCTGGCTAGGCCTATACTACTACTATGGCCTAGTCCACCTAATTTAAACATAGGTGTGGTGTTCTAGCTTGGTGGTTAAGGTGTAAACAATTCTAATTTAAGATTTCTCAGTTCTAATCTCAGCAAATAACATTATTGCATAAGTGGTAATCATTTACTTTTGGATGACAAAAAAGATAGTGTGTATTTCAGTGTATTTACTAAATGTTCATTCTACACTTTTGTAGGTTGAAGAAAGTTCTCGCACAAGACCCACATAACGCAAAAGCTTTCTTCAATCTTGCGGCTCTCTCTATGGATAGCGGTGAAACTGACCAAGCAGAAATGCTCTTTAAAAAAGCATTAGAGGTAGGATAATTTATATTTATTGTACTTAATGCTAAATTGAAGAAAATATGTTTTCAATTTCGAAACTTGTCTGATGGTAAATCGGTCAGTACAGTATATGAAGTTTTTTTTATCAAATTACGGATGGATCAAAAGTATTAGTTATAGAATAACATTACAGAGAAAGTTAGCGGCAACACATGCCGATGTAAATGACGTGCCAGCTGAGGATATTAACCTACATGTAAATTGTCCAACATGTTTCTAATGTGTGTTTATTTTAGAATGATAACACTTCTCATAATTTGTTAAAGGTCTTGGTGACTTTGTTCACATGTTTGCGTATGCTTTATATCTAAATGTATGTTGCATCACGTATGAATTACGTATATACATATATATATGTTTGTTTTTACTGACTATACCAGTCCTTGAGTTTGCTTTAAGATAAGAATGATGATAATACTACCTCTACTAATAATAATAGAAATTTCTATCTTACTATATTATAAATATTTACCTTTCAGAGTTCTGGTTTTTGTGTCTACTGCCCCACGGGGGGCTGTAGACACTTAGTTATCGGCTCACTTGTAAGTTATGATAGTAAATCCAAAGATTTAGAGATCTGGAATAAATTTGAGAGTTTACTGTTCAAGAGAGGAATTATGGGATACCATTGTATCATAAGCTAAAGATAGAAATTAACAGTCTCCCAAACGTAAATGGCGTCCCCACATAGAAAGTGTCCAAATAAACTATGTTAAGCAATAGACACATTCTCCCACTGGGAACCCTTTGTTTTTAAAATCCTCACAATACTTTCATCAGTTTAAAGTAATGGTAAACTTGTCATATGTTCAATGTTGGTGTAGTCACATGAAAAGAAACACTATATATGGGGTAGCTCATAACTACAGTTGTGGTTCAGTAATTATAATAATTTGGTATTACCATGCATTATCCAGTTTTTGATCAAAAGCTAATTGCTTTAATAGTCTAAGTATCAACACAATAAAGTATACCTTTAATTTGTGCTACGTCCAGACATGAATTGTCAAAATGAACTCCCAATTGAGTTTAGCTAAAGTGACCATAATAACTGCATTGTACAGTAATTACCCAGCTGTTACAATTAACGATGTCGCGGTGGCTCTTTACATTCCAAATCATAACAAGTTTAATCGAGCCATCCTTCGTTAATTTAGGAGGGATACCCCATTACTTTATGGTGCCAGGATGGCCTAGACCCGTACCTATTTAGATAAGTGACTATTAAGCCTGTGCCTGGTGATTAAAGCCCTGGTTGCGATGAGTGTCGCTCAGAGATTATTGAGATGTTCCCCTTGGGAGTGTGTTTGTAAAATGCATCGGTGGGCTTAAATGATGGCTGATATGAGGACTCATTATTAGCACATCACCTGCCATCAAGGATAAAAGTTCATCAATATCATTTTTATTATCTTTCCAAAAAATTGTATCATCAAGACAGTTATAGACATTGCAATGTGTATAAATTTAATGTCATTGTTACATGCCATTGTCTTCCTCATCAACATCTTCTTGTTAATTTTTAATGTTTTGTTTAGCTATTATAATTTCAATATTTTCAAATATCAGTAACCTTCTTATGAATGTAGCATGTTCATATTCATTATGGAACAAAGCATTCAGCTGTGTTTTTTAATAGCTCCATGAAAAAAAGATAATTGGTCATCATGATAGCTCACTGAATTTCATAGCCGAAACCTAATAGACAACCAAGAATTCAAATCTTAATATGTTCCATGCAAATTCATAATATTTGTATATTACAAACCAAATGCATATCTGTACACAAGTCGTTACCTTGATATTGCTATGGGAAGTTGGCCGTAGTGGTTATTTCAATGGTTTTCAACCCAGAAAGTATAAACATATTTCCTATTGGGTTATATTGAGAGAATCTTACTTATACATGTAGTCCTAATCTTGATGTATTTCTGTACCAACAGTCCTAATATTGATGTATTTCTGTATCAACAGTTCTAACCCTTAATATATTTATGTACCAGCAGTCCTAATCTTGATGTATTTCTATAACAACAGTCCTAATTTTGATGTGTTTCTGTACCAACAGTCCTAATCTTGATGTATTTCTGTACCAGCAGTCCTAATCAATTCACTAATCTCACTATTAAAATCACCACAACTTCATAAAGTGAGATATTTTTTAGAGGTGCTAGAAAACCATTAATTCATTCAGTAATGTCAGAGAAATATTCATAAAGTCATGGAGAAGACATCAGATTGGTTCTTTATTCCAGTAAAGGGGAAATACATAATCATCAAACCTGAACAAATTTATGTGTGATAATTAGGTCCTACAATTTGTGTCAAACGTAAAGCTCACATTATGTCAAATCCTAGACTTATTCAGAAACATATAATCTGTGTTTATTGATAGAATTAACCAATTGATGACTTTAACTAATAATCCATGTTGATGGATTATGAAATGTTGCTAATCTACGATCTAAACTGAGTTAACAGTAATGGTAGGCAAATGCATATTAAATTGATTCATGGGATTATAAAATGTCGCTAATCTAAGAAGTAAACTGGGGTAACACTAATGTTCGGTCTATGCGCATAAAACTGATTCATGTAAAAGCATTATCAGCAGTCCTAATCTTGTTATATTTCTGTTTTTTGCAGATTGAGCCATTGTTTCGAGGTGCCTTGTTTAATATTGCCTTACTTTATTCAAACAATAACAGAAGCAGGGAGGCAATCCCTTATTTACAAACATTATTACAGGTTAGTGAACTACAATAAAATGCTTTAATTAATGAATACTTAAAATTTAAATAAGTCATTAGAGTGACCCTTTTCTCCCAAAAACTTTCTCTTGGCTAAATCTATGTTATTGTACGAGGACAATAAACTCAACGGATTTAAATCCTATGAGGGCCAGATGTTCTTCAGAGGAGAGTGGCTAAACTTATTATTAAATTCTGCAATGCTTTCATTTTGTGTTTATTACTTTTTTATTATCTTAGGATGAACAGATTATAAATTCTCTGACCTTGTGAATATCTATCTTTGTTTAGATTTTTTTAATTTATTATTTTTTCTGTTCGGGGGAACAGAAGAATAAGAATACAAAATCCAATTAGAAACAGGGAGGTTATTCAACAATTTTCAGAACTATAGAGGGCCTCATAATAATTTCCAAAAAGACATGGTACAGTATTATAGTACTGTACTTGGCATTTGCAAATATAGTTAGAGTGCCCTCTATGTACATGTACACATACTTATTAAAATTTGAAAGGATCATGGTTCCATTTACCTTACTTTAAAAGTTATTAATTAAAGATGGGTTAGAGATTTTTTGCTTGGTCATGAGCGTTCAGGAGATCATGCCAATTTGCTGGGGAGACTTTGAACCACCACTATATAAAGCATCTTGTGATTTTAATAAGTGATTCATATTTAATAATGATTTATATTTAATATTAAAAGATTTATTTCTTTTAATGATGATTTATATGTAATAATAAAATTATTTCTTGGTGAGTTTAAGATGAAAAATATATTAATTTATGAATTGTTTGTATAATCAAATAACTGATAAAAACAATTCTGTCTTTTATCTCTCAAGGCATACCCAAGACATACGAAAAGTTGGATTTTATTAGGAGATATTTACATCAATACATTAAAGCAGGTTCCAGAAGCAAAATTGGTAAATATACTGATACTTAAGTTACTCACTTCCAATCCCTGGGTCTTATGGTTTAAATTTTTTCTCACTACTAAAATCACCACAACTTCATAAAGTGAGATATATTTTTTTACAATCCTGCCACTCACCAATAACAATTATTTCAAATACAAATTAAAAGTTTATTTTTGATGTGTTTGTGCTCTTGCGACCATTGCAAAATTTATTTTTTGGGGAAAAAAAACTTCCATTACTTTTATTCTGCTAATCACTCTCATAACATATTCAGATAAGAAATCTTTAGTCATACCTTACGATTAAATAAATATTCAGTAATGCATTTATCAATCCAATTACGGAACTGTTTCATAGCAACATCATAACAATTCATTCCTTATATGGCCATGTGATTAGAGCTCAAGCGAGGGCCTGAGGGCACACTCTTACTTTCTACCTACACAATCTCATTTTTGTTATTCATCAATAAAATTTTAAGTATTGAACAAAAAATGCTAAAAACATTTTAGCCATCATTATTAATAATATTATACTTTTTATCGTTACACTTATTTCAAATAATAACTAACAAAAAATCAAACTCATGTTAAAACTATTTTTCACTTCCATGCAAAGCATCTAAAATTGCCATTTTCAGTTTACCCTCCAATTTGAGATAATTTTTGGGACCTCAACAAATTTGGAATAGTATTGTTGTGAATGCTTGCATGCTTGCTTCGCACATCCAATCACTAATGCAAAGTGCCTGAGACCAGAATCCCAGTAGTGGAGATTCTAGGCCCCCAGGGGGTAGAGGATGCCAATCGTAGCTGCTAAATTAACAAACCTTAAATTTGCCGATAAATATTTCTGACTTGTTATATTTTGTGGTTTCATAAAAAAAGATTGATTTATTTTTGTGCAACTATTGTCTATAAAAACAAAATAGTATTGGTAAATTTAGGTAAGTGAATGTCAATTGATTATGCTTTTATGCTCTCCATGTTTACATTTAATATTTTGTAATGTTTTGGTTCAAATTATATGTATTATAGCATAATGTCATATAACCCCCTCAAAAATAATCAAAACAGTAGTAAACACAACCAGAATGTGCAAGTCATTTGGGCTTTTTCCACTTAACATCTCTGAATATTTCACAGATTTCAAATCTTTAAAGTTGAAAACTATGAAAACTTTGTTTAAAATCTGACCCTCATATTTTGCGGAGTATAAATGCATAACCTTTAACCTTTGTCCACTCATTTTTAAATATGAGGTAAGTATGTTAATGAACATTTCTATTAATTTCTGAATACCTGTTAACGGTGCATTATTAAAAACTTGTATCTGGTTAATTTTACTTCCAAGATTTTGTCACTTGGGACTTCAAAAATGGTGGTCACAGTCTCAAATTAGAGGGTTCTCATAACTAGGGGGTGAGCCTAGTGTTAAGAGATAAGTGATCAGTTGGTAAGTTCATAAACTCGTATCGAATTAAAGTGGCCTGAGATTGGAGGTTAGTATTTCTTAAACCTCTCTAACATTGTTTTGGTTTTTCTGGCAGTGTTTTCAGAAGACAGTGGAGATTGATCCGAATAACATCCAGGGCCAACACAACTTGTGCGTTATTTACGTCGAGGAAGGGAACCTTGAGATGGCTAAAAAGTGCCTTGAAAAGGTTGTGAGAATGGCACCGGGAGAGAGGTACATCAGGAAACACTTGGAAATTGTTCGTAACCGAATCGAGAAACAAGAACGTATGAAGCTACAAAATAAACAGATAAATGATGAAAAACTAAACAACTCCAATCGATACGGTGCTAAGTAGTTTGGAATTACACTCCATAGCATCCAACAGGTATACTTATGCTATTCAGGATAATGGGCTCTCAATGTGTTGAATGTTAAAACATGTGCATTATCCATAAAAAAAAATGTTAGAGCATGATCTTGGAATTTGGCATTTTAATCAGTTTGGCAAGATTACTTTTTATACCTTGTTTAGTGAACTTTATTTACTGAATGTCGGGTGGAGGGAATAAATTGAGATTCGATGGTACTACTAAAAGCACATACTGTAGCTGGACATAGAAAATGTAAATGCAATTTTTTTTACGAATAAATTAAAATCGAAGTGTGTGATGTAAAAAAGTTATAAAGGGTGCCCTCACTTGTGACACAGTCGCATGGTAATAAAACATGTGATATTCGATGGAAACAGTTCAATAATCAAATTGATAAATGCTTTGTATTTATAAAATTGTGTTAAAAAAAATATATATATTTTATTTTTGGTTATTTCATGGAAGCAGGGGTGATAAAAATAAATTTCATTTTTTTTTTTCTGTAATGCAGATGTGTCACCAATTTTTAAATTCAAAATCTGTGGGGTGCAGTCTGCTGGTTCGCAAAGCAAGGTATAAAAAAGTCTTGCCTAAGGTTGTGCAATTTTAATCATATGTCAAAAATAATAACATGATATCTGCAGCCTGTGATGATGGATGATCTGTTGATAATGTTTTCCTATCTAAAAGAGAATTAACCTGTTATCCATGAATCACTTCTATAAAAAGAAAATGGAGACTGATAATAGAGAAGGGAACTTCCATTTTGCTCCATAATGACTAAAATGTTAATGGCAGTCTATTTTTGATGACTGTAAATTTTCCATTTAATGAAGTCTTAATCAATTCAGAATTGAATACAAGTAATAATTAAGTAATGAATTTATTAATATGTTGGACCAATGATTTAAATATTTGAGGTAGAGTATAATGTTATTCCGAAGCATTGTGAAAGCATTCTGAAGAAGGATAGCAATTCTTCTATTAAGACCAAATCAAAAATTGTTGATGTTTTTTAAGAATCAATTTGAGATTTTCAAATTATTAACAGTACTCATTAATTCTAGATTTTTATGTTAATTTTGAATCAGTGACCAACATGGACATTATGAATTTTTTAATTTGTTATAAATATTTAGTTTATTTTAGATACTGATAACGACTACCCATCTAAAGATTTATAATTCTAATCAATAATACAGCATTCATATAGATATATATATATGGATATATTATATAATTATGTATAAATTTATACATATATATTATATATATGTATTTATATCTACTTATAAGGGTGTAAATATACAAATCTTTTATGTATAAATGTTATGTATAAATGAAGAATATTTTAGGTACATTTTTGGGTCATTAACTAAAACCAAAGTGAATTTATACAACCCTAGTTAGCGTTGATATGAGTTTCACCAAAAAAAAAGAATTGATTTTATTGTGATTTATAAGAAAAACAAAGTAAAATTTATGCTATTAACGCAAAAAACAGAGCCCACCAAAAAGCAGTGAAGTTCTTGCTGCATGTTTTATGGCGCTTACATGTTCTGAATGTTTGTTGAGTGTAAATTTCATGTTTTCAGGAGGTGAAAAAGGGTTGCACAAGTTTGCAGGTGTTTGTGAAATTATTTTTTAAACTAATACTTGTCACCTGCTCCATTGTAAATGGGTTCGCTGTTTTTTGTTTTTGTTCAATGGAATCAATTTAAAATTGACGTCCTTCGCCTCTTTATTAAATATTGAAATAATACTGTATTTTCTTATCAAAAATCTTCTTTCTGCCAAATTTATATTTTTGCATATTATTATTATTGGTAGACCTATTAATTGATATAATTATCAAAGCTATTTCAAGTGAGCGTGGTTTAGATTTGATCTCAAATTTGAGGTGAGAAGGTCAATCCCTTATTGAATTGTGCTTGTGAGCTTGGGCAAGGCACTTTACTTACGGTTGTCCCCACCCATGGCTTTAAGTGGGTACCTGGTAGGTTCAAACACTATATGCTAATTACTGCTGCAATTATATGGTATGTTTCATAGGCATTTGTCCCCATGGCTGGGATAATAATGTAGTAAGCACATATATATCTTGATAAATATGTGCATTATAAATCTATCACTTGTTATTATTTTTACTGTGACTGTCAATTTATTTTTCTTTACATCTTTTCAGATATGTGATAATTCATTTTTATGGACATAGATATCTAATACATTCATATTAAGACCACGTTTTTCCAAAAAAAAAAAAAAAACACTCAACAACCTTGAGTGAGATATTCACCACACAGCTATGTGCCGTTCCTTGGTGTGTTTATATGTTCGTGTGTGTGAGTTTAGTGTATTATTTGTTCAATAAAAAATGTTTATTCTTTAATTGTACATTGTATAAGAAATGAAAATATTAATGTTTTTCTCTTGCTGTTGAATATTCTCTAATTCTGTTGTACATAATGAAATGGAAATATTTTGTGATTTATTTGAATCAGTTTGCGACGAAATACAATTATAATAAAATTGGACCTATTTTATATGAAATACTACAAGTTTCTTGCATTTTTTTATTGTTTCAATGCCTAATACTACAATTGGCATATTTTAAACATGGAGAATTGTAAACGATATACTCTAGATGATTACTTTATATCAGAACAGCTAGAGTACAGTACAGTGATTATAAACATACGATAGTTAAAATAGTAGCAAAGAGTGTTTATGAGAACTGAGTGGTCCCCGTGCATGGAAAATAATGGTATAAAATGGTGAGGAACTTGAATAAGACGAAAAAAGTTGTTTTCGCTTGTTGAAGTATTATGAACTCAAAGTACCGTAGACATTCTGTCTATTCGCTGACATCATCCAGTTGAGACATTTCCAATTCTGGAAAAAAAAAAATAGAAAATTTTAGCTATATTCAATACATCTTAAATCTTAAACCATATTGATTAATAGGCCTCATGATTAGTTTTTACGTAGAGGTTTGACAGTCGAAGAAAACATAATTGCATCCGTAATTTTGATACACAATAACAATTGCACAAGATAGGCAAAATCCCCTAAAATGTGATACCGGTAGTTAAATATAATAACGTCGGTATATTTTATGACATTAAAGACTTTGTAATTCACTTGATAACCTAAGGTACGTTTACGCTGTCATTTTGTGTAACCTTAGCAACAACATCCAAAGGGCAGGACTTTAGCGGAAAGGTCATTGTTGATGGGTCTAAACACACCTGTGTTAAATAATACTTGTTGTGCATCTTCCACTACCAATGTGTTCCTCCTATCGGGTATGTAATTCACTTGACTTCGTCTAACACTGGTTTTAACTCTTCTATTACCGATACTGGGATCCAAAATATGTTTGTATCTTTTTTTGTTGCGCATTCGAAGTTTTTCCCTCTCAATTGGGCGAAAGATAGGTCGGTGGTCAATAGCTTTATCTTTTGAATGAAATGGTGGAAGCACATCAGGTAGTCCGTTGTTACTCTTTTTGTAGCGATATTTTTCAACACTTTTCCAGCTTACAAACTGCGTCTGAAATCTTACTGTCTGCTCCTGATCGAATCTCCGACGAACTTCTCTTAAACTGTCAACTTGGCGTTTCCAACTTCTTTTATGCTCCTCTTGTTTCTGAATTGTCTGCGCATGTTTAAGTTTAGCATCACTGATCTGAATGTCTTCTATTCTATTTAATAGACGCTCATGCCGTTGGTGTTGGTCACTATCATTCATGTATACAGACGTCAACATTTTAAGTTTCTCGTCATCCACATGTTTAACCTTTAGGCCTTGCTTTTGACTTTCCCTTTCGGGCTTTCGACTTTGCATCACCTGATCAGACTGGGCTCTTGTCTGTTTATGACGCTTCAATGAAAGTTTCAAATTCTGGTCATCTTGAATGGCGTATTTATTGTCAGTCTGGGAGATTTCAAATACATGTTCTTTCTTTTCGTCATTTCTGTGTACTCTAGGAAACAAATGTCACAAAACCTTTAAAATATATTTGCTCTACTGCATTAATATCGTAAAATATATTTTAAAATAATTATAACATTTCTAACTTGTCTTACGACAGATCATTAATAAAATTAAAATAGTATACCCAATACAACGTACTTTGAAACTCTACTTCCTGATTGGCCTGTTGTGTTTCTTATTCGCCTATCATCCTCGTATGTCGCCCGTCTGCATATGTGCTTCCAACTGCCCTTGTCTTGTGGTACCGATGATTCAACTGAAATTTTTTTTTGGTAAATTAAATTTTGATTTCACCGTGTATTTGGAGCGGGTAATGTTCCTGTCACTCCAAGTGCTATTGAATTGGGCATATAAAATATCGCCTTTCCTCAAACAAGTGTACTTATATCTTGGAACTATTAATAAGAGATTTTGGGTGGGGTGGGGGAAGCCGTCCATTTCTTTGTCCCCTCTGTTTCGGATTCCTGGATCCGCCAACGATCATTATTGAAACCAATGTTGCTATAGTTGTTTGGTCTTCTAATTAATGAAAATATTATGTCGTAGGTAAGAACTGTGTATCTAGCTGGAGCTACTGTAGCTTGTCTAATCTTAGGGTTCTGGGTTCTTCGTGATTACAGTAGTTCTCAAGACCATAAACAACCTCATAATGAATCCGTTTGCTACCGATTAAGTGATAAGTGACTTAACTATTCGCAATCCTTCGCCAATATAATATAATGAATAAAAACATAATGATTCAAATGCCAAATACAACGTACTTTGAAACTTAACTAGCACGTAATATTAAATGTGCAATTGACCTCATTATGTACAGATTAAAATCTTACCAATAGGGTACCAACAGCGTAGTCTGTATTTAACACTCGTCTCTTGCACTTTGTCAATATGCGATTTGAATGATCTTGTATCGCCACTTGACGTGGCAGTGACCGGACGCTGACAACTACGTGTTGTGTCCAATCTCCCGCAAGCCATATATTAGCAACGTTGATACTATATAGTCGTTAATGTCTATGAATACCCTATATGAAACAATTGTATGTAATATAATAATTTATAGTATTATTGTTAAACTTTGATTTTGTTTTCTGTATAATATTAATGAATCAATAAAACGCATTAGAACACGGACCAGATTAATCAAAATACTGTAATGAAATTGCCACTATGCATCTAGTCAATATTGACACATTATAGGCCTAGCTTATTACTAATTAGCAAACATTCTCCGTGGCTCTTTCAATGAACAGCGGTCGATATGTTTTGATTCAGTTCATTAGTAAGCTTATGGCATATATTCGCCCCAACGTAAATTAAAAAGAATTGCTTTGAATTGAAATGATTTGATATCTTATCAGAATACAGAAACATCTCATTTCGAATATAAGGAGACTCGTGCGTTAATTTGTAGTAGGAGCTACCAAAAGACTTGGAATTAATGAATATTAACGTCTTAGCGAAATCAAAGTATTACAGTACCGTTGCCTGTATCTGCTAAATAAAAGAACATGTTATGCCAAGCGTTGACAGATACGGTACTACAGGAGTAGCCAAACTTTCTTTCAATAAATGTTAGTGTATTGAAAATCAATATTTTACGTATCAAGTTTGTATTA
>NW_022704992.1:195378-201346 GCF_011630105.1 Anneissia japonica | reverse complement strand
TCCTACACGATCGTAACCTTAAACAAATTTCTGGTGATGCTTTAAACTGTTCTTCTTCAGTAGGTCCTACACGATCGTAACCTTAAACAAATTTCTGGTGATGCTTTAAACTGTTCTTCTTCAGTAGGCCTATAGGTCCTACACGATCGTTGATCTTGAAAAATAAAAGCAAGCTACGGTACAGTGCCGGTACCTAAAGCGTCGGTAGACAACTCCACTGATATCAGTAGGCCCGTCGTTTAGTGCACATTATACGTCACAATATGTTTCCATGCCAATTATAAATAACAATTTAAATTAATTTTTGCCGTGGTTTTCACGAGGTTCTTTTCAGTTACGTGGAAGAAGAGAAACGAAAAATACATTCGACATTCAAAGAGATAAAATATTTTTTTTAAATATCACCGTTCATAATTTTTCATTTCTGTATTATTCTGTAATTAGGCCTTTTATTTAAGCTGAAAAAATATTTCCAGGAATAATATACAGGACCAAAGTTAGAATACAGTATTGATATTTTTACTTTTCTGACACACTTCTCGTGACTTATGAACGAACGGCTAGCTGCAGAAACTATCCTACACAGTAACGTAACGCCTATGCGCTCTCGTGCTTAGCAAATGTCTTAAGTCAAAATAGTTAAGATGTTCCTAAGCAAATATCCTAAGCTGATTTATCAAACCATTTTAGCTCAATCTAAGTTTTAAAATCGTCTTAGATGACGCATGCGTACAGTCGACTTTTTAATTTTCAGCTATTTTTCAGCTAAGGCAGTATTGATAAATCTGACTTTTAGCAAAAAAATGAACTTCAGACGAATTTAAGTTAATTGCTAGTTTGATAAATCCGACCCCTGATGCCCCTTACCCATAAGGTCCTCGAGTCTATAGCACCCTGATCCAAAAGAGCTTTGCTGATACATAACAGCATAATGTGTCTCTGACATCGACTGTAGGACACATAGGGGGCCTATCAAATTATATCCAGTGGGGGTGGGGTTGCCCATGGCCGGCGATCCAGGACCACCTACATTTTTTCAAAACTGTTTTTAAATGGAGATAAAAAGTCAAATATTAAGTCTGCGAATAATTGCTATTTCCGGCCATCTAGATTATCATAATTTTCTCACCTCAGCCCTAACCATTTGGGTTGAAGGTGGTATGGACCCTCCATCTATGAAAGTCCCTCCCTGTTCCCCTTTTATTTAATTCCTGGATCCGTCAATGAATAGGCCTATCATTTAATTTCTTTCGTCGTTAAAAACATTTAAAAATACAATGACAAACATGATATAAATCGAGCACATCTAAAATTCCACAACGGAATTGCCGACCGTGACGCAAAAGGGCCCCAGTCTCAGAAAGCCATAAGGCCCCTGTTCCCAGCGTTACGCCACACCAAGGTGATATTAGTCGACCACTCTTTAAGTTCTCGAGACCAACTGTTCACACCTTTCAACTATAGAACCAGTGGCGTGTCTAGAAGACTTGAAATGTGGGTGCTGATGGAGGACGCGAAGGTGAAGTGGGGGGAGAGGTTCGATGTTCAGTTGAGGGGCGTTAACTCGCAAAATAAGGTGATTTTAGGTGATTTTTAAGTGGTTTTGGGGGGTGGGGCGACTGGGGGTGCGTCCCCCACCCCTAGATACGCCACTGTATTTGTTCGATCTATACCTAAACCCCGACAGAATGTTGTAGCATGGCTACCTTGTCCCTACTTTAACCCAAATGTATAGGATTTAAAGTTCATAAAACTTTTATGGACAACCAGACGAGAGTTACGATGGAATCCTAAAATGGGTGAAAAATTTAAATTAAAACTACTGTTTTTAAAGTTAGTAAATTTGTCAGAAAACCAAGATGTTGGTATCACACAATTGAAAAGCATAAACATCTACTCAGGTTCGGTTTTCATTGGAACATTGTTCATGACCATCCTACATGAATTTGAACATCTAATACCTTAAAAGTTGTAAAAACACAAGTGATAGACCTACAATTCTTATCAATGGAGGAAAGAACCACCAGCTTCGGATACAATAGAGATTTATTTCAACCTTAATCAAGTCATACGATTAAAGTTCCAGGAGCCTTGTGGCAAATTTCAAATGAATTGAACATAATCCAGCTTTTGTATTACAATCGATCGGAATTTGTTACCATATATTTGATTGAACTTGATATCGGGTCCATGGGCCTATTTTACACACTTAAAGAGTATACTAATTAGAAACTTGATGAATACAGTACTAGTTGCTGATAATCACAATTTACGAGCACCTTTGAAGTTATACCGACTTTTTTAAGAGCTCCGAAAAAAAAAAGACAAAGACACGAAACACTGCAGTAGGCCTACTGTTTTAATCTTCATTTCACGTCGTGATTTTCTCTGCCGGATATAATTTTCCCACGCACTACAATAACACTTTGCAGAAAACTCGATTCATCGAAACAACAGAATCTTCTTTCGATATAGAAGTGACTGTGCTATGGGATCTTTGCTGGCGGATTTTTTTCAACTTAGCCATTAGATAAGCCAATCAGGAAAACGAGATTTTCTCGCCGTAAATTGCTACTTAGTGAATATGTACGTGTGCCAGTGTCGTCTAAATTCTATTAGCCACTATCGCAAATGACTCACATGACACGATTTCGACTATTTCACCGGGTTAGAGAGAGCTGAACAAACATGATGGCTTCGAGAAGGAGATCGTACACTTTTACAACATCACCAAATATATTTCGGAAACGAAGTTCGTCAAATCCTATTAATTTTCGAGTGGTGGTTCTTGGCACACCGGCTGTTGGCAAAACAGGTAGGCCAAACACTCTTGTTATATAATCTCAATGTACGTAACAACTATCTCATAGAAAGTGTATAAAGCAACTGAACAGTAATTGGGTTCGAACTCCGACGACAGCCATTGCTCCCCTTAAACTGTTATTTAGCTAAGCATTTAAATTAATTCTACATAGGCCCTAATCATTTAGATTATATGCTAACTGTAAAATAAAGTATTGTTTATTCATATTCATATTCATATTTTAATAAATAACACCGACGATTCCACAAGTAGGTCCCTAGCCAGCCTATCACTGTTGCAATTGTTTATGTGGCTTACCATCTTGAGCATTGCTCTTTAAATAGTCAATAACTTAATTGTATAGGCCCTACACAGAAGTAGGCCCTAAGGTCTCAATATTATGATTGATCGAAATAAGATTTTAATTTGAGTGTTTGATGTAGGTATAGCCTATTATTGTATAATCCGTTGGATACTGTTATCTTATCCGGGAGAGAAAAAAAAACTTTAAATTGACTGGGGCAGCTGACTCTCAATGAGTTATAGTAAAATTTTGCTTAAGCTGCCCCTGACCATAATTTTTGTTGTACTGTACCTTTTGTAAATGTGTATTGGTCGAATAAATAAATGAAATGAAATGAATGTTAATGACTAAAGAAATATTTACTAAGACTAAACGCTTGGTTATCCTTCTACGTTATAGTATTTTATTCAACTTACCTTTCAACTTAAGTTTCATATTTCTTCACCTTATTCATTTTATCCTTTGTTTCAGTGAACCTAAATGCGAACAAGTTAATTCCATTTTAAAACTTTGCCTACTTTTTAAAGTGGAAATATGCACCTAGTTACACACTGGCCAAATATTCATTTACAAAAGTTTAAAAATAAAAACATAGGCATAGTGTATTACAATAAAAAAAAATCATATACTGTACAGGACAAATGCTTCGTCCGGTTATACGAGTTTTTATGTATAATTAACTTATTGACCACATTTGTGACATTAACATGATGTCTCATGTTACAATACAAATATATGAGATTCCGTCACACAGGCCATGTGACAATTCTTCCAAGATGTAAAACGACAATTATTTAATGTCTTTCCAATTCCTTAAAGGCTTATAGAGTGTGCCTTTCACATTAGACTTACGTCATACGCGGAGAAATTGCGATTCAGTAAACGAAATAGACCTACGTACCGTCCCATTAATCTGCGTGATTTAAAAGACCTGACGTCACTGGATAAATCGTCCAATATCAGTTATAAAATGAATAAACTTACACGAAAAATTTCTTATGAAAAATGCTTAGTCTAAATTTTGTACAGTATATATATAATGTGTAGTATTGTTTAGAAAAATGTATGGTTAACCTGACGATCATAAATTGTTCTTGTTTTAACTTTTACAAATCTATTCATTTATTTGTTTAATACAGCTCTTATGGTGAGATATACAACAAGACGATTTATAGGAGAATACGATCCAACGTTAGGTAAGTTTGCAAAAAGAAGTGTTATCTCGTTATTGTCAGACAGTGGATATTCTATTTATTTAAAAATTACTTCAACAATATAAATACATGATCAATAATATTATGAGAGTGAACAAGATTTGTAATATATGAGTATATTAAGATATTTGTTTTCCAAAATGATATAATTATTATTAACAATAATATTTATTATTTTTCACGAAAGAGGGAGCCTACCTATAATGAACAATAACGTTATTAAATAGAATTGCATTATAAGTTTTATCTAACGAAATTTTTCCTTCTTTTTAGAAACTCTATGTCATTACAGCACAACAATTGACGGCGAAGCAGTAACCATGGAGATATTAGACACTGCTGGTCATGCGCAGGTGAGTTCAATGATAAAAAAAAACACATAATAAATTTACTTAAGAAGTACAGTATTTTAATTTCCAATTAACAGACACAGATAATGTTTCTAATATTCATTGTAAAAAAGATTTTGGCTGGTAACTGTAAGTTGATCCTTTGGGCCTAATGAGCTGTTTTATAATTTTCAAAAATGCTTTTTCTATATGTTATGACCTAATACAATGGCCTATAATGTGTTGGGTTTTAATGAATACCCCATCAACTTACACATAAGGGATCTAAAACTATATCACATTAAACCTGTCTGTTTCTATGTCTAAATGTTGTTTATTGTTGTTGAGAGTCTACTTTTAACTTTTGCCAGAATTCTCGTGGACGACTAAACTCGTATTCTTACTGGGGCGATGCTTTTCTATTTGTTTACTCAATCACCGATCCGCTAAGTTTTGCTGAAATCCTAAACATTCGGCAGGTTGTGAGTCAAACAATTGGGTCAGATCATGTGCCCGGTGTACTTGTGGGTAATAAGGTTGATCTTGAGGATAATGAGAGGACTATTAGTGAGGCTGAAGGTAGAATTCTTGCATCGCAAATGCAAGTTCCATTCTTTGAAATATCAGCCAAAGATGGAAGAGAAATACAAACTGTAACTGAGGTGTATCAAAATCTGTACCGTGATTGGCGCAAGAAACAACTCAATTTGGACGGCTCCAGGAAGACGAAAATTACGTCACAATGGAAGAAAGCAATCAACAAACTGATACGATCAAACAGATACTCGGTGTGATTACTTTTGTAAAATATTAAACTGAAATATATGTTATTTACAATTTATGTATTTAAAATTGAGAAGCTGATAAGACATTCTAGTAAAGGTCTATGCGAGGGTTCATGCCCCTTGCTACAGAATTAAAGTAGGCCTACTGGATTTTTAAATTACCGCAAGCTTTTACAATTCCCACTTACGGCATTGTTAATGGCTGAGTGATAAAACGTGGTGAATATCTTGATATTCATACATTTTGCGAAGTAATGTGCTACTTCTAGACCGACATACACCTTTAGCGATGTCTTCGAAGATAATTTCAACTGGTAATGCACCTTTTATTTGCGAGAGTTATATTTTATGGTCGGTATACATGTTGACTTTAGACTTTGTGTCTTTGCATCAAATCTCTGTGCTGATATACTGTAACAATTCGAAGATTGAAACTTTTCATACCTATGCCCATCATATTTTAGCAGAATTACCGGTAAAATTGGTAAACTATAAAATTATACTGTGATCCGTACGCCTACCATACATACATA
>NW_022704992.1:172617-194946 GCF_011630105.1 Anneissia japonica | reverse complement strand
GCTCAGGTTGGAATCCCGTCACTTCATCGTGAAAAATTAATGATGAATCCAAAAGTTTTTGCAGTAATTATATAAAAAGTATATAAAAATGTTGAGCATTTAATTTAGGGGAATCCATAAGTGTGAAAAATGCTTGACCAACCGGGATTAACCCGGACCTTCTGCTGTCTATGCAGACGGCTTAGCGGCAACTTGGTAACTTGGCTTGGTTAGGAATTCGAATTCGGGAGGCAGCTAATTTCGCACTGTTTTCCACATGTATAGTGGAACAGCTCTAGTTAAAAATCATAAATCAATAACTGTAAAACATCTTGCGGTAATCCAAAATAACTATATTTTGAACAATAAAGAGGAACCGACGAGTGTGATGATAATAATATAAAAGGTTGTCCCAGAACTTGAACCCTGGTCTCGTTAATCGTTACACAGATTTTTTTCTTGTAAATTTAATCCGATTGGACGGAAATTGATTTCACACTATATAATCATGACATAATAATATCTGGCTACAATTACTAGTAAACGACAGACATAAATGTGATACGCCTTCTTTTATAAAAAAAAAATACAGAATATCTAAAAAAATACTTTTATAGGCCTATAGTAAGTGTATGGTATAATGTACCCTACTGTATATAGCACGACATAACATTCACTACGGTATTGTATTATTTATTAAGACGTATAATAAAGACATGTTTTTATGTAGGCCTTTATGTATACTTATATACACATATTGTATATGCAGTGTAGTGACAACATCAAGCTTAGCCCAGTGGTTCAGTCATTAGAGTACCAACACTGTGTCGAAATTCTTGGTTCAAACCTCAGATTAGAGCCCTGTGTGTATAGTCTCGGAAGTTGTTTTTTTTTTTGTTGCATTGTTAACATATTAAGTAAATGTCATTCTAATAATTTAATTGCAATAGTAATATGTAGCCTATCCACTTCCCCTTCTTAAACTGTAAATCTGTCAAACAGCAGTTGGTCGTGTATAAGAAATGGCGGCTGTTAAATCATGGTAGTTAGGGTTAAATGGATTGTCCCACTTTTAATCTACAAAGCCTGCGTCATCTTTTATAATATTTAGATTTACATTCTCGCTTTTCTTTGTGAATTGAGGATCTGATTCGATATTCGTGCTACCTGATCACGCATTCCTAGGGTGAAAAATATTGTGATCCCTTAACATTAATCGTAGGTCAATTTTGTCTCTTTTAAGACGTCCCAATCTAGGCCGCCTTTGTCGACCAAGAATTTCCTTACAGAGAATTGAGCCTTGACGTCTCGCTGGCAAGGCGAGTGCTATACTGCTAGACTACGGAAGCCTGCTGTAACCTTATATTAATCCAGCCCTCATCCCTTAACATGACTACATCAAATTATAAAATGTGATAGGCCTACCGTAGGCTTGCCACGATTTTAATAACAAAGTGTGGATGCGTTATTATTATTACAAAATTTGGAAAATAATTTAAAACCACTTCAAAGCTTTTTTTTCCTATGTTATATTCTTCCTTTTTTCTTTTATTCTTCATTTGTTATTATAACAATTAATATGACAAATATAGTAGAATACATGATTAAATATCAAATATACAGTAATAGACCAATGTAGGGGCCTTAGTCTCTTCTACCAATCTAGAAGAAAGCCTCAAGAATCATGCATTTTTCTCACGCATGATAGGGTAGTTTGGTGCATGTATACTTCACGCAAAAATAACATTTTGAGAGTTTTAATAAGATATCGAATTATGCTCCTTTATATTCATTAATTTTCAGTGTCATTGATTCTACAGTTAAGGCCTATGAAGTTCCGACTGTTTCTGTTCGTACAAAATTATACAAAAGATTCAACAAAAAATACGGACTCTGGACCCATAAGCTGTCATTTTAATGCCTGTTTAATATTTTTGCTATTATTACCCTATTATGTGAACCAAAATGTGAATTGCCATTTGAAAGGCGAGGCACACTGATGAAGGACGTTGCTGACGAAATGAGATATAGGCAGCTCCTCTACCCAATGGTATTGTTCACAAATGCGGCTCTTTACAATATCACAGGCTGAATAGTAGAAACACGTTTACAATAGCACGCAATCCCGCACAATTAATAGTATAGGCGAAAGCAAACATCATGCAAACGACCTCATAAACCCTCGTAAAATGACGAAATCGAATAGATAGTCGAGTGGGCTTAAACAAACACAACCTACATGAATTCAATAATTCGAAATTGACTTCATTCCGAAGAGAAACGTCGTTGAGAAAAGCAATATAATTAGTGTATTTAAGTGTTAATACAGCACTGCTCTGAACCGGGACTCGTGTACCACTGAGATAAGTAGGCCTACTTATATGATTAATTCTGACGATATTTTTGCTAATGATTATATTATAAAATCCATCACAACCAAGCAACGATGAACTGTAGAAAAACGCTGTCATATGCGACATCAGAATGTCGGCCTAACTTAAGCTTGCTTTCCATAAAATCGCTACTGTCGCCACAATGTTTTCACCACAATGGATTTTATGTAAACCAGGCTTTACGCCTACGGAGTAACTGATAAAGGCTTGTTTAAATATTAAATTAATGGCATAAACTTGATCGACGGAGATAACGTCGAATATAGAGGTCTCAAATATCTCTGGAAGTGCAAATATCCAAGCTAAACAATTCCTTTGAATACAAGAAAAACGAATAGTACGCCCCCTACAGTATGTAGTGTAACTCTTCATTGAAACTTTGGGTATGAAAAGTGGAATAAAGCCTACTATACTGTATATCAATCAGTTAATCAATCGTTCCATTTATATGGCGGCGCCATCCCAACATTCATCAATAATATTCGAAAATGTTGTTGCTCTATACATTTAATATTAACGAAACAAAAACTTTACTGTGTACTGTACATAACTTCGATTTGAAACATTGAGGGCGGCAGAATTATAAGAATAAAGTTGTTACAGTTGTTACAACAGCCAGGTACAACTCCACTATATTTCCACAGCACAAAGACTTGAGGGCGGTACCTTGATATACCAAGTAGGAGGTACTGTATACTATCTACCATTAATTGTGCTTTGCCGGCAGAAAACATCGTTTCATTTACTCAAATGTCCAAAAG
The DNA here is from genome assembly GCF_011630105.1 of Anneissia japonica. Taxonomy (NCBI): domain Eukaryota; kingdom Metazoa; phylum Echinodermata; class Crinoidea; order Comatulida; family Comatulidae; genus Anneissia; species Anneissia japonica. The sequence goes on along the minus strand of NW_022704992.1, from coordinate 191,813 downwards.
ACAACACAAAATATAGTTTTAAAATATAATATAAAAGTAGATATATCATTATTCTTAAAAGTCAGCTATACCCAAAAACAATAATTTCTTTAAAGATAAGAAAGTAATACATACTCCAAGTATTGAAATACACGCCATCGTGTTGGGATTCAATATTTCGACATTAATTATGTCATCATCAGGAATCATCATTCCTGATGATGACATAATTAATGTCGAAATATTGAATCCCTATACGATGGCGTGTATTTCAATACTTGGAGTATGTATTATACTTTCTTATCTGAGATTAATCAGTGGACCTTCAATAATTTCTTTAAAGATACAATCAATAAGAAAGAATATTATTATATTTTATTAATTGACAATATTTTAAAATCAGGTCATCTGGAATGCTCTTCCATTGTGGCAAATCGGTTTTGTATCTTGTAATCCATGTTGTTACTAGAGTGCTGTATCGTTGTGGTGGTTTCCCGTGCATTCTTTGTTAATTATATCCTTCATCAACCCTTCTTTCTTGCCATAATCAAATCTTTCATAATATCGCTATTATACATCAGGCGGCGGATCCAGACCATGGCGAAGGTCAATGGACAGATTGAAAGATAATTTGTAAAGGTAGGCCTATACTATCAGTCAAAAATGAGAAAAAAAATTATGATTAAAATTGTAAATAGACCATTTTATAAAATCAAAACAGTTATTAACAGCTTTCACCGGGAGTCAGAGCGATTAAAAATATATTCGCCGACTTTCATGCATTTGAAAAAAAAATCCTTAAATTGATTACAAGCCAATTTAAGGGCCTTACGCATGCGCGAAATTTGCGATGAATAATTTATTAGCTACTTTCCAGCGAACTTTCTACGAGTTACCACCGCGAATTTCTGAAACGCAGCTAGTTGGTGGAAACAGGAGAATGGAGAGTCAGAGTCCTGCTCTTACTCGTAAGATAAAGAGAGTGAGACATGATATCGTCTTGTCTTCTTAAAAGAAGAAAAGGAGAAAGATGTTGCGAAACGTGGTTAAAGAGTGGACTTTCTTATGTTGTGGTGATTTACTTCAATATTATTAAAGAAAACCATCCAACAAACAACATAAACATACATATGCAAATTATTAGGTTAAAATTCCCACGTCGGTGCATGCATTAAACATAATTTCCTGAAGTTTGGGAATATGAGATTGATAGTCATCGAAATTCTCTGTACTATTTATGCTAAACGTTTAAAGAGCGGACTTCCTTATGATTTAGGTCTAATAAAATAGGAAATATAAATCTATACGGGTCTGAAGCTACATAACAAAGTGTTCATATGTTAAAGAGTGGACTTCCTTCTGTTGTGGTCGTGTTAGAATGTAATATCTTTATAAAGACCATTCAACAAACAACATGAAATAATATATAGGCCTATCAACATTTTATGTTAAACTTTCCACTTCGGTGTATGCATATTAAACGTATAGGCCTATGTTGGATATTTGAGATTTTCATGACAGTCGAGAATATACCGGTACTGAATATAAAATCTCAAATATTTACATTAGGCCTAACCTGTATTATTGTTAGGCCATAAATATTGGAATTTGGTTATACCCTTGAAACCCCAGTGCAATACTCAATCTGCCATCCAACAGGCATTGTTCTTTTTGCTCTCTTCTGGGGAGTAATCCTTGTTTATACGCATGTGTAGCACTTATCCCTTCGCTCGTATACGTGAAGGTACGGTAAAACTTTATTCATCCATAATGTTCGCATTAATCTCACGACTCAAACCATGCCCTCGCCCGTCACTATAGTCCTATTTTGCTCCTCCCAGTGGGATGTCGGCAGTACAGCCATATGCAAAGTGCTGCGGCCATGGACAATATTGGGGCCCTCAATATAGCGCTGTAATTAAAATTAAAGACTCCTATTTAATTTATAATACAAACATTAAACAGCCAGTGTCACATTAAAGGGGCTGTTAATTAATCTTGCACACAGGAGCCTGTCATCACCTCTCTACGGTACCAGCCTCCTCATCCACATCATCATCATCATTATTAATTGTCCATAGTAATGATATTTGAAATTGTATTATCAAGCATCTAGAAAACAAAACTTTCCGGCTGAAATGCAGGTTATAACGCACGTCTTTACGATGGGAAGTTTAAGCCTTTGGTCCCGTGTGCCTTATGACCCATGTACATGTTGAAGAATGCAGTACATTCCGGAAAAGAGGATTATCTCCTGGTGTACTGCCCATTCACCACTAGAGTAACTTGCCACAAGTCTCTTATTTTTTTAATTATTTTTCTCATTCTGGACAGCGCCACCAACGAGAAAGTTAATTTAGAGACGGAATAAGAAAAATAAATCGAATATGGGACGCCAATTAATTTAGTTAAATTGCTGGAAGGATTATATTAAAAGCAAACTTTCTATTGTAAAATATTCATTAATTAAAACGTCACGAAGTATGGAGGAGTACCTTCTTGACGGTACTGATTTTGAAGGAGCATCAATAAAATTTAAGCTCCGTTCAAATACCCTCCCTCTCCAACAGCGAACTAAAAAAATGGTCTAATGATCAGAGTGACACTGGATTTTGTAAGGTGTGCAATGATAATTCCATTGAAGACATTGATCATTTTCTGCTTGTATGTCCAGTTCTTGAAAACATTAGAAGGATGGAAATATTACACTTTAAAAATAATCTCCAATCACTAAACTTTCACTACGTTTGGGAAAAATTTAACTCTTTAAATATTACAGAAAAGGTATGTTTTATTCTTGGCAATGAAAATGAATTATATAAAAAGGAAATTATTGTGGAAATTAATAAATTTAGCAAATCATTGTCTAAAAACCTGTGGAAAGAAAGGTCATTATTATTGCATACCGCTACCTCATAAGTAATCTTTTGTGTTGTTGTGTTCTGATTTTTTTTATGTGCTTATCTGTGTCTTAATAACGTAATAATTTGTTAACTCTAAAAATAGTATTACTACAGTAATGTTGGTTTTTTTTTTTAGTGGATTTTGCTTCAACACCAATACAGTACTGAATACTGTTATTGTATAATTGTTTTGTATAACTCTTAGTCTTTTAGTTTAGTTGGTTTTTTTTTCCTTTCTATTGAACGCACCGAAATGTTGTGTGCCACTGAAACAAAAGTGTATGTTCAGTTGAATAAATAAATATAAATATGGCGCGCACTAAGTGCAATAAAGAGTACGTAACCCAAAATTAGGGACTGGAACCCAGACTAAATCACCACTAGAAGGACCCCACTGGAAATAAGTCTTCTTCAGACTTTCGTGTATTATCCTTGGTGTTTACACCAAATAAATCCACCCATCTTGTCTGACTACACTATTTTTAACTCTTTCCAATAGTTGGTTTTATGTTTAATTTTGTGTACGGTCCTTTAATTGATTGAGAAGTTGAAGTAGAATTCTTTATAAACTCTATCAAAAGTATTTTTTCTTTAATATTGCCTGTAAAATAAAGGATGATCGCAAAAGTATTTGGAATACCCATCTTTTGATTGTAAGAAATAGAGATAATCCTTATGATGGAATGAAGTGGTTTTATCATAAGCCTATTAGATCAAGGAGGAAATATATTAAGATTAAGGTGTATAAAACGTACACGGATTACCTAGCGACGACGGTGTTTGACACGTCCTACATTAGAATGTTTTTTAGATCTATTTTATGAGCCGGAAATAGGGATACCGGTAATTTTTAAAAATATTACATCAGTTATGATGACTAATTTTTTATTTATAATTCCATTGACACGGATGTCTTTTGTATAAAATAAATGTATGATAGTTTAATATGGTTGCAGGGCTGTCCATTAAGCTCCAATACATTAAAATTTATTTATTGTGTGTAAAGGCCTATTTGAAATTTACTGAATAGGCCTATATGATTTATACGTTAAAATATTAGCCAATGCACTTCATAATATATTTTTCATATACAGTGTTTTGTGTACATTGAGTAACGATACTATTAAATCGATGTTGGTAATTACTGCAATATTTTAATGGAGTTGGGTAAAACGAGTACAGGACTTCATGTCTGGCTACCATGAAATGTTTTATTAAAAATAAGCAGCCTGAGGATAAGTAAGTTAATTTAAAACATGAACATTTAATGCATTATTTCTTAATTTTACTAAAAAGAGAGAAATTTAAAAACCACATTTAGTGCCCCCCCCCCAGGGTTCTCAAGTCTCCTGCAGAGTCCCAGGATGGAGTCTCCTAAAAATCAGCGGGAAGACCTGCTGCACTCCCGCCAAGAATCTTCTGGAAAATAATCACCATGCACAGCAACATACCGTAATAATGTAGATGTATTTAGGAAAATCATTTAAACAGATCTTTCGGGTGTGGATTCTTGGAACTTGGGAACCCTGCTATAAAAGAACCATTTATTGTGGGGTAGTTCTTAACTTTAACATAAATAGCGGCCTAATTAATTTCTTTGAAATCCAGACATCATTTTATGTACTTGTTCTAAGCAACTTTTCATTTAAATATTACTGCAATTCAATTCAAGTATAATACAAATGAAAATATATTATTTGGATAATATAAAATGATAAAATACAAATTATTAAAAAGTGATTATATTAAAAAACATACACACACAAAACACAATCTTATGATGAGGATTGGCTTATATTTTTGTTTTAAGCCCTATAACAAAATTTATTATAGAAAAAAATAAATATCATAACATCACTGTTTATTTTAGAGTGGTTTTTAATTGGAAGGAAAACTTTTATTTTATTTTTAAAAATTTTATTTCGGTCCACTAAAACCATGGTCTTTGGTCTTTAATTGAAGGGAACAAATGTTAAAGATATGCATCCAAAAGGGGCCACAGAAAAGTGGTCATTAATTGGAGGTGGTCTTTAATTAGAGGGGTCTTTAATTAGTAGGAGACATGTACATTACTGCAGTACAAGAATGCCCTACATTACTACAAGTATACCCTAATACATATAGAATTTATATTATTAGCGTTTTAATTGTTCTCCATAATTAATGTTTGATTGTCATTTACTGTTTTATTGTTATTAGCATGTTTGTCCAAAATCATATACTTAGGGACCTATACATTGTTATTAGTTCACATTCCATAATGATTCTCACAGCATCATCTAGCTATTTATAATTATAACGTTGTTGTCATAGCAACGACACGCTATACTTATGGTTTCATCGCGTACGGTACCATAATTCGAAAAGTCTGACTATATATGAAACCGAACCCAAAAATCGACGCCTAAAGTCCATAGAATGTATACTCATACAGCACATTCATTCGTGTTGGAGTATATCGCATATAGTTATTTATAGATTCGATACGTAATCTATAAAACATGACTAGTGCATGGTTATTAAAGTCGCTTCTTTGTGGATGATACATGATTGATTCACAAAGCAGTTGATAGAAAAATTGCAGGAACAAAGGAGATTCAAATGTAAATATAAGATTAACATTTTTGTTAACTAGTACAGGCCTAATGCAAAATTATTCATGCGGTGTGATTTGTTAATTAAGATCATCGCTTAAATCATCCCCTTAGTATAATTATCGATGATATTTAAACTCAAAGTCACATGTAATAATTTGTAATGATGATATGCTGGTTATATTGCATGTACGACGCTACTGTACGATTCTTTTGGTTTCGGCCTACACAGTAACTAATAATGTTTTACTGTACTTTTCATCAATGGTGTAGGCCTATCTAGGAGTCTTGAAGTGTGGGGTGGAAGTTGATGGGCATGGTGAAGGTGGGCTCGACGATTAAGTAAGGGGCGGGCCGCTAGGTCGAAAAATAATGTGATTTGAGGAGATTTTCAACTACTTCTGCAGCGTGATTTTTACCTTGGACATTTTTGGCGTATCTCGGGTGCGCACCTGGCGCACCCCTAGATACGCCATTGCTTTCCATAGTCGACGGAGCTTAACCACATATCAAGTCTATTCACTGGTACCTATTCAATTGTATGGTATTGTATTTTAACTTTACCATTACCATAGTTAGGCCTAGGCCTATTCGTATTCCATAGCTTTATATAACTATGGACAACTATCCATATCTTTCTTACACTTTAGTGGTGTACTTGACCAATATCACACAATAAAAATAAAGATTATTATGCGCGTACATAAGGATTAGCAAATCTTCTGGCCACCCTATCCTGTGCCATGGTTCACTCTGTTCAATTCAATTCAACTAACAGTCTTACCACCTACGGTTACGGGGGATACCACTGCGGCCTTCGAAGACGATTATCATACATTACCCTCGGCTTCAACTGAACATTTAAATTTAATTCGTTTTTAAAGGCGATGTGGATGATGACTAAATACCAATTCTTACATGCATCATTAAAGTTGCCATTATTAATCTAATGTCAGCGTTTTGATAGCGCATTGAAATTCAGTTAGCAACGATTGCTTGTTGGGATGTGCTTGGTGCAACTTGTTATTACGTCACCTTAAAGTAACTCTTCCAATCTTGACATAGGCCTAGTATCTCCGACGCTTTTCAACTTGACCTTCGGTGAAGAAATCTGAAATCTATCTCTTTTCTTTAATTATTATAATATTAATGAACATTTTATTATTATTATTATTTTAGGGACTAGGGCCAAGGATATGCAAAACAGTGAACTTACGGTAATCACTCTTCAAAGTGGCAAACCCGTCACAAGACAAACATACACACAAGATACTCTATAGAAAGCCTCATTATGAGGCACATACCTAATTTCTTCCAAAAAGAAATGGAGAAAAAAGAAGAAAATTCTACGTAAATTCTGGGAAAGTCTGAGAATGCCATTTTACTTTCTGGCGCCAGTTGCAGCATTTGTTTTTGAAATAAGCTATTATAAATATTTAGTTAATCATTGTGTAAACGCTGTCCACCAGTGAACAGTACCTCGTGCCCTATCGTCTAAACACTACGAATAAAATCGTATGCAAACAGAATAAAAGGTGCCCGGTATTTTTTTATGTACAGTACGTAGACTACCGTCACAGTACAGTACAGTAGGCCTACATGGACTGCCGTCCTTAAGTACACAGAATAATTTACTGCGTTAAACTACAGGCCAATGACACAGACTGGCAAAATCATAATAAACCGTTAACATATGTGTAGGCCTAATTAAAAATATGCAAAGCATATGCTCATACACTATTCTTTAGAATTAGAGAGAGAGCCTGTAAGCCAGCAGCTAAAATATGCTATTCTGCAATTATGTAATGATGTTATATTATATTATGTAATAAATTTTGGATTAAAAACTGATATCCAAGAATTCTGTATAAAGACCCTTTAAAACATCAATGTGTTAATGGGTCCTTTAGTCGGAATTTGAATATCTAAATTAAAGACCACATTCACATCCGGGTATCAGGGTTTATTGATGGGATTGTTGATATCCATAACAATGTATAATAGGCCTATAACAGAGAACCACTCAACACCTAATAATATGGGATTTAAAGGGGTTTTATCATAAAAGTATACACACTTGATTTATCGATATTATTGATTTATTTATTGATTTTAACTTGAAGAAATGTTTTTTTTTCAAAAGAATCATTTAGCAATTGCTTGTGAATTTGTAAATGATCGCCTAGTCGAAATATGCCAACTAGAGCATTGTGAATAATTAAAGGTACAAATATGACGTCATGATTACATCCAATTTCATCCCTACCTAAGCTGTTAAAAATTAAATATCCTGAGCCCATGCGTTTGCTGCATGCGACGCATAATCCTTATTTAAAACCAACCATGCGCGTGAGTATGAATTATGACGTAGTTAAAATGTCACTTTAATTTTAAAAGATAATCTTGTTTTTGTAAGATCAAGAAAACATTCCAATGGAACTTAATCTGCTTGTTGTCAAGTATGAACTAACGCCTGAAGCACTCAATAGTAGTCTCTATACTATTTATGATTGATAGCTTACCGTGTACAGGTTATGGTGTAGGTTTTCTGGATTTATGTGAAAAAATGTTGTTCAAACTTCTTGATGAAAGCTTTAGTTATTACATACACATATTAGTGTTGCAAATTGGAAATACTACATGATTCTAGGTCGCCCAATGTCAATCGACTTTTATCTGAATACTGCCTACGTGCATTTGTATAAGAATGAAGAAAATGGAATTTTCGTCAATAGAGGGGCAACAACAATAGTAATATTGTACTATATTATTTATTTTCAAAATGTTTATAAGGATATTTACGATGCATTAAAAGACTGAGTGTTGTTTCATATCTTCATTCTATTAGCACTTATTAAACAGTAGGCTATTCAACACATTGGAACATCAAAACATAAATGGTGGGTTGCTGGCCTTATGTTTCATTGTGTTGGTCTTTTTTAGAGAATTATTTAACATGACATACTTGTTATTGGCAGGGGGTTATTGAAGACGTTTTTTTTTTTCTTTGTTTTTTTGTTTTGTTTTGTTTTTTTTTTTTGTTTTGTTTTGTTGTTTTTTTTTTTTTTGTTTGTTCTTTTCTTGTGAAACTACATCGTCAAATCTCATGTAGGCATAAATCGTCTACTGAATCGCAACAAAATAACAGGCCCTCGGCTTCAAAGGTACGGCGCCCTCGTTAGTGTGATGGATGACACTCCTCTGCCCAGTCGGCGGACGTGGACCTAGTAATAATTATGAACAGGTCCATGGTTTGATGTTATTAACATAAGAAACATTTCCGCAATGCATTTCGAAATCAGCTAAAAGAAAATTAAAGTCCTTGACTCTGAAAGGTAACGTTTTCTATTTATGTATTTCGAAATAGTACCTTATGAAATGGGACGAATACATAAACCATGCTGTAAGTGACGGAATTGTGTCTGCTGTTACTTTGGTAAGTAAATATATAAAATAAATATTAGCATTGAAGAATATCAACCGGAATAACAGCAAGAAAATAATATAATACCGGTACTCTGCTACTGTATTTTATTTTAAGTAGTGGTAGGTCTATACTGGGCTGACTATTCGTCAAAGTGGTCAAGTATGCCTATCTCTGTGGTCTCGTTGAGTATTTTACTTTATTTAGAATTAAATCATAGGCCTATGTTCACCAATATTGTGTGCAAAAACGTCATGTTTGCGTGATCACGTATTTCAGGCTCAAATATGTTAATTTGTTCTGATTTTTATACACTTTTTTCAAACAGAAAATTATTATTTACAGCAGTACCGGTATACAGTATTACTGTAGGCTACTGTATTATAGAGCGTACGGTACATCATTTATTGCAAATAAGGTACAGATAAGATTTGTTGGGTTTTTCCTTTAAAAATAAAAACCTCATGTAACATTTTACCTCAGCCTCAATGTGTTCTTAATCTGTAAGTAATTTCAGTCTCACTGTTCTTATAAAATGTGTTCTTTTTTTTAATGTAGTTGTAGGGATTTATAAAAAAAACAAAACAAAACAAAACAAAAGCAAAAAAAAAACAAAAAAAACAAAACAAAAACAAAAACAAAAAAACACACATTTAGGCCTAGGTTATTTTATATATTTAAAATGTTCACCACAAGTTAAACTAAAATATCGCAGCCATGCATTTTATATTTTCTTCTAACATTATGAGAAGAATTTATTGACTTTTGAAATATATTTAACAGTGTGGCATCCTTTTATGTCCGAATATTAATTATTGACCACATAAACAAGTGCGTGAATTATGCAAGTAATAAAAGCCTAGTATTGAGGCACTGGTATACACTAAATTTAAGCTTTTACAAGAAGGGGTAGAAAGAGACTTGGGTAAAGAGGCCTTGTAGAGGCGGTAGAAATAAAAGCTCTAAAGCCGATCGCACCTTGTGGATACTTCATTTATCGTCGACACAGGGCTGGAGATTCCATAGGCATTGATCGAAAGTTCGAAAGGTGAATGTACATAGGCGTGTTACCTTAACATCATCACATATTTAAACAGGTTAGCATGGTTCATTGAAGCCTAGAGAAAAACAACAATCCACACGTGGATAAAAACATCTGCGGCTATTTTCTTTCCCTGTTTAGGCGAAGATATAATTGAACGCCATAATGAAGTCATCTGGATTTGTTATCAACTTAACAATTTGAGAGATTTATATATGCCTATTTCATTATATTTTATTATTGAAACTGATTGATTGGTTGGTTGAAGAACATGGGAAAGAAAATTGCTAACGTGATATTTACAAATGCCTTTAATTTCATGTTATTAGGCTTATTTGATATTTCATCGTGTATGGGTTGAGTAAGGGAATATAAAATTTATTTGTTATATTATTGACGATACGAATTGGCCTATTAATATAGTCTTCGTTTTAACTATTAGTTTTCAGTATTGCCATGATAAGTATCATACTGAATCATGACCATCAGAACGTTAACATTGATGGTACACACAATTATTAATTAAGCTTCATATCTTTTTGACTTATACGAACACTGCAATTTATTGATGTAAACATTTATAACATAGCAAGATTTGGCCTTGACTGTCATTCTACAAAGCACGTGACTTTTAGTTGCATTGCTTAAACTTTAATCTTGTGACGTACAATACTCAAAACCATAGAAATGACAGTGCGTACAACCGTGCGTATGGATGTAAAATAGGAATGTCGCGCTGTTTCACACACCAATCAAGAATAAGATATTAGGATATTTACATTTAATCAGACAACTATACTATGGATGAATCTAATATCCAGATTCATTTTGACTTAAATGGTGAATTCCAGATAGAAACAGCCACTGTAGGCATAAATCTTGTTCTACGTTCAATTATTAACCTACATGTAAAATTTCAAGGACATTATTCTGAAAGGCATTAATATGCGAAATTTGAAATCAACATCAATAAAGTGCCACCACCAGTATAAATATTAAATGATTAACAGGTGGTGTTGGACTCGACAACGATTTAAAATTGTGAAAATTGTGTCAATAAGAATATCTTCATCAATATACCACGTATGCCTACTAGGTTAAAGTTACATGAATAAAATACAGTACCGTAACAGTTTAAAAATAATATTGATGGAATCCTAAAAACGATAATGATAACAATAAGCACTAAATGATAAGGTAATGATAATGATTTAATTAGAATTGATAATGATAATTATTAACTTAGTTAAATCAAGATGAAACCCTTTCCACGATTTTGTGAACCCCGTTTTGCTACTAAATTTTAAAAATTTCACTGCAAATCAATGTTATGTGCTACTCACTTACTGTTGTGCCCCCCCCCCCCGTTTGAGAAATTCTGGATCCGCCCCTGATAAGTTCGGTCAATCAAGCTTCGTAACAGCCCGAGTTTAGATTAAACTAATGAATAATAGTAATGTACATTTATATAGCGCATAACGCCAGAGATTCTATGAGCTTAAATGATAATGATAAACGATATTAAAGATACAGTAATGATTAAATCGCAATAATGTTAACGCGTACCGTATTTTAAAGTTGTAAATAACGTGTCGTTTGTGAGTCATATAATATAGCAAGACAGTATTACCTCCATAACTGTACTAGGCCTATATTAAACTTAAGTTTCTGCATTAGATTTACGTACAATAGGCCCTATTTGTCATGAAGTCGCTTTAATACAATTGCACTGATGTTTCGTCTGTGGCGCATGCACGCTGAAAATGATTCATTTTGACATCTGCATAAATTCCGATGTTACTGTATGTAGCATACACGAGCTAAGCTGCCAGGGCTTGTGCATGGCTCGGATATGAAGACGAAGTCTATGAGTAAATTCAAGTATTTCTATTAGAGTGAATAACAAGGTAATCGGTTAACTTTTAACTAGGCATGGGATTCAATTTTGGAGAATGGAAATTTAGGGCATTAGGCCCAGACCAGGCCACGGTTATTACAGTTCTTATTGCATATAGGCCTCATGCTATTTGTTTCGGTGGACTAACTGTAGACAGAACGGAAGGTGTGGGAGCTGGGGGCTTAGAGAATAAACTGCCACCCAAAATTACAATCCAATAAAGATCGTATGTTCTGTTAATTAGTAATGACATTTTTCCCATTATAATCATACATTTTCTCTTTTTTTCAGTTTATATTAAATTTAGGTGAAATATCTTTAATTGCCTGCCTTCATGATTCAGTGTTCATTCTGAAAATTGCAAGGTTTTCTCTCGATACAAACCTCATAAATAAATAAATATATTAGACCATTGTCTTTTTAATTTTAGGATTCGGTTGTGTATTGTAATTATATCTGTGTTTAATTTATAGATAGAAGGCCATTAAAAAATACGAATACAGCCACGTAGGCTAGAGTAGTAAAGGTAGCGGATGACAGTGGTTGTGACGGTAGACTAGTAGTACTGGTGGTGGTGGTGATAGGCATATAGAGTGGTAGTTATAGTAGTTGTAGGCATAATTGTGGTAGATAGAAATAATAGACCTGTGTAGTATACTAGGCTTGACATACGAAAACTTGGGATCTATTAAAATACATCACGTTTCAACCTGTTTTGCGACGTAATTATGACCACAGCATTATCTAAATTCAAAATATGCCGGGTAAAGTCAATGCGAATTAACAGATGAGTAATTTATACTATATAACATAATTATTCAGACTGTTTCCCAGTGTATGTAATTTAAAATAATTATTTGATTCCGAAAAGCCTAGGCCTATTTGTTAGATTTAAAAGAATTACCCTTCAATTAGGTCTCCAGCAACAGACGAGGCGATTATTATACGATACTAATTTATTATAAGTATCTCACGGTAATTGTGCCTTTGTTATTGCCAGATACGATGGTAAAAATTCAAACGAAATGCAATTAAAGTAGAATAATTGCCTAATTTTCTGTAGAGGTGAAGACAAATTAATGAAATATGCCTAATTATACAACGAAAGGATCTTTCATCAAATGACAAAATGGAAACAACCAAAAAAAGAATGCGAGGGCACAAAAATATTGTCAGACCAAAAAAATTGAGATGATTAGTTTAAGTAACAACAATTAAAGAACATTAGTAGGCCTAATTTTACAAATTGAAAATTGGATAACATTAAACATTATTAACAAGTTAAATATAAATAATTTATTGTACAAAAAAATAAGAATTAACAGCTTGAATAGATTACAAGAAAGATTGAATTAAAATTAAATTTAAAAAAAAAACAGTAAGCTGTTTGCAGAGATTGCTCAAATAGATTGACATTCAATGTATCGTTTTCGTAAGAAACATGCACGGTGTATTGAAGTCATCTAGTTGCAAGAACTGTCTTGTTACATCTTAGACAAAAATATAAGACATATCAAAAATCATAACTTCCTACGATCAATAACGGTGTAAACGTACCGGTATGCAAGTATATATATATAATAAGCACCATGGCGTAACACAAACTGCCAGTGTGGTACTGTGCGAATGACGTCATAACAGTTCGCGGTTAGATGACGATTGATTGTCGATGTTGGCACTGTTGACACGGATATATTTAGTTCATTAGGAGTAAATCACCGACACGGGCAGACGGTCTGTTATTATCGACCGCGGCTATGTTATGATTATTCATCTTACATATTTCCGAGAGAAGGTAAGCACAGATATAATTTTGAGAGAGACTGTAATACGGATACCGACCACTTAATTAGACTTATATAAGGGCTATTGTAACATATCATCAGATAATTATTCGCTAAAATTGTTGAATGGTGATGCACGCGCTGGGCACGCTCCCTGGATGGGGAAGTATGTCCCTACATTTTACAGACAGGAGGGACTAGTCATACGGAAAAAAGCATTTGATTCTGAAAACATAGCCTTCGCGTTTGGTTAGATAAATACAACTACGGTAAGTTCACGCCAACGAGTCTGAGACCAGGCAACCCGTGTGTATGAGTATACTTCTCCATGCCTCATTAATTTCAAAAGAGTAAGGCATTAACCATAGATACTAGAAGTTACGATTTTTTAACAGAAAGATGCATTGTTTAGCTCTCGATTTGTGCGTACTTCTAGTAGTAGGCCTGCTACACACAGGTACTCCTTACTTCTTTCAATCAATAAAAAATATTGTCATCAACTTCACACGTCATATTTTGTTTAGTAAAATCACTGGCACCTGGTCGAATAATAACCAGTAATTCTGACCTTATTTGGGGCTCCGCTGAGTGTCTTATTTGTCCAATTCAAATGTCCATTCCACCGGCCATGACCGTTTTGGAAGGGTCTCGAGAACCACATGTCCAAGTATGTTGCAGACCTGACTGCTAACCCATCGAGATAGGAATGTATCCCCGTCATAATTGACTGATGACGGTGTAGCATTCGTTTGCAACGTGTCGGCATCTATTACTTCCAGCCGAAAAAAAAATGTGTTCTTGTTGAACAACTTTGCATTTTTTTTTAATTGACCGGACCGACTCAATTAAATAGCTATGGCGTAGCCTATATTAAACATTTTTGTCGATTGACTGTTAAAATGAGTATAAATGATGCTAGCCTATATTGAACATTTTGTCGATTGACTGTTAAACTGCATATAAATGATGCTACAGCCTTGACATTTTACCTTGGCCACAATTTGTTCTCAATTTGTTTTTAATTTTTAAGCAATTTCAACCTCAGTGTTCTTGTAAAAAAAAAATGTACTAGGCCTAGGTATATAATTATTGAAATTTATTTTTGTGTTTAAACATCGGAAAAAGATACCAAATCAAAGAAGTTATTAATACAGTATTAAATCCATAAACTGAGCACAAATTCAATCAAAATTGACCTACGACACGTGGAAATTCAATTTTCGCTCTTTGAAACGAACCCAACTACTAGGCCTACTAGGTAGTTTTAGCCGCACGACGTTAACCTTAATGTTAGCGATGACGTCATAATTTATTCATCTTGCGTTGCGGAGTACGTAAATTTCAGGATATACGTGCTCAACGTACGTTAGTTACGGGTTTGCGCATGCGTATTTCGATTTGTTTAGAAAAAGGGGTGGAGCTATCGCGTTGCATGTTGGGTACTAACGTTAAGTTAAGTGTGGCGAAAACTACCTATTACCACCATCACTCCGCAAGCATCAAGTACGCTACCACCACTACTACTACTACCATGCACCACCACCACTACTACTATAATTATGTACACTCTACTTAGGCTTACTAAAGTGCCAACATAAGGAAGGAAATATCCATCATTCTATCCGTATCCGTATCCGTATCCCTATCGTGTCTCTTTGATCAAGGAGGTCTACTTTGATTATCTCTGTACTCGATATCATTACATTACTTTATATAGGCCAAATGGACACTATCTCAAAGGCCCTGCCACGTGATGGATAATCCTGATCTGATTGATAGCTTAATTTGTCAATAACAATCCGCGTTTTTAGATGGGTCTATCTTGTCTCCATGGAGCGTCATGCTTGTATAGTGAGTAATTTGGTAGGCCTATTATTTACAAAAACATTATCTAAGTAGATAAGAAGCATTAATGACAGGCATAGACCTACAGCGTGATTTCAAGTGATAAAAGAGAGTTGATGAAAGCATAAACTACGAAAAACACACTATAGGCCTAAATTTAAACTTGTAAATTTTAAATTTTCATTAAATTTGCAATAAAGTTATTTTGAATCTTTGAATCGCTTTGAATCTAAATCATGTGAACACGATTGTATACTGTACGATGATCTTCAAATTCAGCTGAATATATCAGGCTATGAGGGTATTACTCATACGAATAAAGTAGAGCTTAAGTGCCTCTCGCTAACTGATGTCATAATATATATTTTAACCAGCATTCATTTATCCAATGTAAACATTAGAAGTTAATTAGAGGTTAATATAGAAGATACGTGCAAACGCAAACACCGCAGCTGGGATCGTGACGTCACGCGTAGCGCCGAAAAAGTTAGACCCATTTTCTTTAAAAATAAATATTTTTCAGCCTTTCCATATCATTATGGTTGAGGTTAGGTTTGCCAATAATAAACTAGTGACCCTATTTAATCAGCTAGGCCCGAGAGGTATGTTATAATGTATCGTTCACTTGGTCACTTTTTGGCCACAATCGATTTTTTGTTGTCTATACAATATTAATGTTAACAACATCAATTATTGATTGTACGGATGCGTTTCCGTTATTCACCAGTAATTGTTTATTGTTCTTTTTTGTATAAATATTTTTGTAAGTCTCCTGTCGTAAATTCATGTGAGGTTGAGGCCTATAATAGCCTAGGCCTAGTCTTTGTATATTTGATTTGATTATGTTGTGAGCAAAATGAATATTTAATTTGATAAGTGAAAATACTGTACAGTGAAGTCTCACGAAGTGCCAATCCACAACAGATCAATTTGCAAGCACACAAAGCTGCAAGTTGATTGGTCCGTAGTTGCATTTTCCCCATTGCGTTTGCGTCGTCAATACGCGTTTCAATGAAAATCGACCGTGAAAGGCATTGCGTAGTTCCGTACGTCAACGTGTATTATAAGTATTGCTATGATTGTTGATTGTATTGGTTTTTCATGCATCCATTCTCCGTTTATTTATTCATTCATTCTTCCACTTACTCATTTATTCGGTCGAAATCAACATACAAATCACTTACCGGTATGGTATAAAATTGCTAAAAGTTAAAACATATTTTTACAAAATTGTATAAAATTGGGAATAATTTAGAAAGCATATACATTGAATAAAAGTGTAAACACATTGTAAGAAAGTGTTAAAAAATTATCTAAAATATATTAATGGTTTTAAAAATTAATTTTAAGCCTACACCGCAAAACAAAAAAGAACTTTAGTGTAAAAAATTATGTAAAAACAACAATTAGGAAAACAGTGTTGTTGAAAATAGGAGAAAAAGAAAAACATTCATGCCTCTCTGATTTAAACAGCCAATTGTCTCTATATGTTGTATGTAGTTATTTTATCTTGCATTTTATTGGATGCTAAATAAATAAAAGTATCAGGCTTAAGTGACTACAACTACCAGCATATAATGACATGATGGGTGAACTTTTGAATAGAGACGCCATGAAGTCTATCATCTTGAATTTATAGTTTTGCTGTAGTTTCTGATCTCTGATCGGAGATCCGAGATCATAGGGATCGACACGACAGTGTTGTACCACTGTTTAGGCCTATCTTCTGGAAAATGTTGAAAACAGTATCCGTCCACTGACACGTTACCTTCCAATATGAAAATCACGCCATTCCCACATATAATCCAGCAAAAACAGACCTTCCATGTTTTTTTGTTTTTTTGTTTTTTTTGTTTTTTTTGTTTTTTTGCTTTGCTGGGAGGGACTAGATGCACTGTCGCTGGACCATGGAAAGATATAACACGTAAACAATATTTCGTAGTCATATAATAATTTGTCTTTTGTTCAACTAACAAAGCTCCTCCAGCCAGCTTTCAATCTGTCTTACATGCACTAACCAGGACATTATATTTATAGGCCTAGTACCGTAGTTATGGAGTTAGTTGATCTTAGTTAATATTCAAAGAATAATTCATGATTATGCTGGTTGTTAATCACGAATTAGAATAAGGAAGCGGAAATAATATAACCACCAGTTGGCTGATGAGATTCATGCAGTTATTAGTTGCCGTCATTCTACAGCTCTTCACTCATTGGGTGAATAGTTTCCAATAATCACCCCGCACAGCTAGTTGAATAGTTACCATGGTAATGGTAGTTTTCTCCTGCGCCTTCACGTTGAACAGTTCTTGTTTATCGGGCTCTCCCATCCCACCGGCCCTTTTGACAACTTTTGTTTTGTAAGGAATAGAAATAGGCCTACATACCATTATCATTAGATAATATTTCTCTGTTTAGTTTGTCTAAGAATGCATGCTGTTGCTGTGTTTGTTTTAGTTTCCTCGTTGCAGTGGTGGGGCACGGGCGAAGCTGTCCGCGGAGGGGTCTTAGAGCACAGGCCAATAAGTAGTGGCGAAGCCCTGTGGGGTCCACAGGGGTTTCAGAGAGTGTCTTGGGCTGTCCGACAAGGAGAGTTTTGCCTTTCCGACGGGCCCCTTAAATGCGCTTCCCTCTCCCAGTTTTTGCCGTCAATCTGTCTTGGTCAGCATCATTTGTAATCTGTGTGCATATATGTACAATGTAGGCCTATCTGTATTTATACAATCCACGGCTAACAGATTGGATTGTTTACTGATGGTTTGTTCTATGGCGTGAAACGTTGATTGTCATTCTCAGTAACCTTGAAGCATTCTCTGGAAAACAATTTCAAATCTGCAAAACACATTTATAATTCATACTAAAATGATAATCCAAAACATGCATGTGTTACTTATACTTGTCAACATGCATAAGGTTCTCCCTTTTAAGGTGGCAGTAATATACATTTCCGTTGGATATATTATCTAATGGAAATATTATAGGACTACATTCGTTGAGAGCTATGCTACACGATGTATTATTATGTCCTTAATTCGAACACTGTATTTACCTTTCTTTGATGATTTATATAGATATATATTTTTTTTATGTATATATGTATTTATATATTTATATGTATATTTATTTTTATATATATTCATTATGTTGATATATATTATATATATATATGCTGTCTCTTATACACATCTAGATGTGTATAAGAGACAGCACGTTACCTTCCAATATGAAAATCACGCCATTCCCACATATAATCCAGCAAAAACAGACCTTCCATGTTTTTTTGTTTTTTTGTTTTTTTTGTTTTTTTTGTTTTTTTGCTTTGCTGGGAGGGACTAGATGCACTGTCGCTGGACCATGGAAAGATATAACACGTAAACAATATTTCGTAGTCATATAATAATTTGTCTTTTGTTCAACTAACAAAGCTCCTCCAGCCAGCTTTCAATCTGTCTTACATGCACTAACCAGGACCTGTCTCTTATACACATCTACTGCATATAAATGATGCTACAGCCTTGACATTTTACCTTGGCCACAATTTGTTCTCAATTTGTTTTTAATTTTTAAGCAATTTCAACCTCAGTGTTCTTGTAAAAAAAAATGTACTAGGCCTAGGTATATAATTATTGAAATTTATTTTTGTGTTTAAACATCGGAAAAAGATACCAAATCAAAGAAGTTATTAATACAGTATTAAATCCATAAACTGAGCACAAATTCAATCAAAA
>NW_022704992.1:145593-172595 GCF_011630105.1 Anneissia japonica | reverse complement strand
TATGTATGTACATGTTTAAATGCTCCACGCTGTTTTTACAGTGTAAACATGTCTTTCTTGTATAGATTTGACTGTAGTTGTGTAAATAATAAGACCTACACACATTTATTGAGGTTTGCAATATATTAATAATATAGGCCCTACTGACATTAAGAATATGTTAATTCATATGTGGGCTATATAGGCTAAATGATACGTAAAAATAATGAATAACTAAATGTTGTGCGACAGTGTCACAATAACGGTATAAAGTACAATTGGCTTAATTTTTTTTTATTAGAGAAAATATGATGATAGCATCTTTATGTATACAGTATAACGTAATCCCCATCAATTCCAGGTCGCGTAGTATCAAAACAGTAATAGATTTCAAGATTATTTCCAAATTACTTTTTGTGACGTCTCAATTTTAGCATAATACAGTGCAGTACTCTGTATCTGTAGGGCTAAGTCCAAGGCTAAATCGTGGATGTCTTATCACACACGCTTTCATATTATTGTATTCATTACGGTACAAAGAATTAGGTTGTGCTTACGCATTATCGTCGATGTTGGGGGTCTTTGTTATGTGGCTGTTTATATTATTTGATTGGCATCAAGCATATCAGGCTACTAGTAATTTTCAAATGTAATTTATAACACTTTTCAGCCTTATTAAATATTACTCCATGGCCTGAACAACTTCTGAATGGTATTGTAAACGCTTTCCTGCGGCGTTGTTTTGATGGAAGTTGTTTTCTGAAAGGGAGTGTGGTGTAAAAAATGTCTAATAACAAGGCGCAATGAAAACACAAAAATAATAAAAGTGAGCCAATCAAATAAATGGAAAGCTCAGGACGTTAACATGTTTGATGGACATAACATTCGTTATAATAAGAGGGTATCCTTGGTGAAATTTGGTGGTACAGCAATTACAATAATGGCAATGACCTGTTGAGTGGAGAATGATTGGTGCACTCGCTTATCAGTTTAGACAGAAGTTTAGCAATCAAACACCAGTCTCGGAGTTGCCCTTGTTTGTTATTTCAGCAAACAAATAAGGCAAACATCGCAGCCTACTCAGTACTGTACTAGTAAATATTAGGTACAGTATGCCCCACTTCACTGGATGTTTGTCAAGTGGATGTAGGACTAGTCAGTACAGTACTTATTCGTCTCCTTTTTTTTTAAAGACTTTACTTAGTTCATACCTTGCGTGGGAGAGACGGTACTTTTCATTTTAAGCTAGTAGTACCGGAAGGAAATCACACCAAGGTTATCCTGTTTGGCTATTGCGAGTAAAGAGAAGTTTGCTCAGCTCGACGACTGAAATTATGGCTATATCCTACTTACGTATTACGCGAAGAGAACTGATAAAGGAGTGTAAACTAATATAATGTATGCTACATTATAAAGATCATTATTACTAATTAGGCCTACTTATTTTATCCATATGTTTTATCCCAGTATTTAGAACACAATACAATACTCATTGGTTTTGTTTCTTATTTAATTGTTTGTTTTAGTATCTGTCTGTACCCTTTTTCCTCAACACTTTTCTGTCGGTGAACTGATCAGTCGGTGGATGGGATGGCGACCAAAATCCTTAAACCACCCCAAAACACATGAATGATTAACCTGAATGATTAATGCTGCAGGTTGGGAAAGCAACATAAATACTGACCCAAATGTATATTGTAGACTTAATCAGAGATATGTTGTCTGTTAGTTTTCAAATGTAGGTCTTAAAATAAATTCTTTGAAACTGACCGGATTATGGACTTCAGGATTTCCCTCGGACCACTGCCAAATAGATCAGCTGGCCTTATCAATTTATGCCGTGAAGTGGTCGCGTTATCTATTGTTTTCCTGGTAGGCCTATGTAGGCCTACAGGGAAAATACAAATGTTCATTTGACCATTTTCTGAAAAAAATAAATCCTGTTTGCAAACTCACGAATTATTCGTGTTGTTGTGTTCCAATTTTCTTATCAAGTCTTCTGTGAATTCGACAAACGACTCATACTTCCCAGTTTTTTTTTCTAGATACCTATTGCTAAGCTAAACTCGTAAACATTTAATACTGGCACAGTTATAAAGTACCGGTAATGGCAGTACTTTATGGCATTTTCTGTTTCAAATTATCTTGTCACTGTGACGAGTATTCTTTACAAAATAACTTAAAGCGTTTCATTGATGTACCAAATTGTACACACACCTAAAATCGACCATCTATGACCGATGTAAAATTTATTGATCACACATATCGAATACGGTGTGCAGGCCTTGCGCCTTAGTGTCCATATCATAAACGGATGGCATTCTTAATTTTCTACCTTAGGACATGAAAGGTATTTCGAAGTACCACGGAATCATTTTCCGATCTGTTCGTGCAGTGGCGTATCTGGGGGGGGGGAGGGCGCACGCCCCACAGCACCCCATTTCAAGACTTCTAGATACGCCACTGCTGTTGTGGCGCCCACTCGCACACATGAAATGGGTCATCAATGTTTGCATCTCCTATTTGCTATATCCTGCAAAAAAAAAAAAACATACTTCTCGTATTTTTATTGTTCTCGCATCGTGCGTCTAACGTCGTCTTACCCGTTTGATTGCACCATTTTAAAAATGTTGTTCAATTGTTCCATGTTGTTCGTGCCTAGTGTGGCACTGCATAATTAAGTTTGATATCTGTCATAAATCAGAGCAGTACACTATCTCATTATTTTCATATCAAGCGATATATTTTGTCCACATTTTGATATGCTAATGCGCAGTGGCGCTATTTAATTTAGTACAAATTAAAGGCCAGTGTGATTTGGGTAGATATCGCGTACTACACGCTGATCATCAAATCAGAGCAAGGCAAGAACAAGAACTGTTTACTTTTTAGCAGGCATGAAGAAGAATTTGGGCTCTACAATAATGATAGTTAGGATCTCCTATAACAAATAGGCCTACCTATTTCGCCTTAATGCCAAAACACTTGACACCGAAGCCAATAAGTTTAACAATAGCTGCAGAGAAATCAAAGTGAATGCGTGACTTTAAACATGGAGGTTACGATGGTAACAAGTTCATGTTTGTTTTCGAGTAGTATCCATAGTTACATTGGCCCGGTTATGATCTACGGAAAGTACCAGTACCGAGACTTGGATATTTTGGACTAAAAAAAAATCCCGTACTAATTTATTTATGTACTTATTTATAAAATATATACTTTATATTAGAACAATTTAGATAAGGGTGTACTGGTCAAAGACTATAGAAGTGGTAGCGTAAACGCACGTTAATTGCATATGCATATAATTATAGGAATATATATTTCTATAGAAACCCTTACTTAATTTGTATTTATGTTTTATTATGTTAAAAGGGCCGGATGCCTATTTATTGAATAAAAATAATCTATTGATATATACAAATAGGCCTATTTGACAATTCTGTTCTTCTTCAAGTATTTGCTAGATTTACGAGACGGTACCGTATAACAACAACATTGCTTTCGGTACTTATTTAATATTTAAGTACACAGACGACTAATTAATTTGCTTCTTTTGAATGAACAATTCAAAGTTTTAATTTAATTTTTGAAGGGGTTTCCCCATAATAATTTAGCACCGGCAG
This sequence comes from Anneissia japonica, assembly GCF_011630105.1. NCBI lineage: Eukaryota > Metazoa > Echinodermata > Crinoidea > Comatulida > Comatulidae > Anneissia > Anneissia japonica. Next base: position 168,990 of record NW_022704992.1, on the reverse strand, counting down.
TATCAGTAGGGTACCATATTTTATCGGTAATTTAAAGAGGGGAAAGTGTCTATTTGCCTAAGCCTAGTTCAACATTTTTTTTTTAAAATTATTTTGGCCTATTAAGATAGTTCATTTTATGCTAAGTAGACTGCGTTGTAGCATGAATTATTCATGAATTTTACATAACTATACACTGGTACATACTATAAATATGACGCGTTTGACGTCATGATTATATGAGGCCTTATATAGGCCTATAATGACCGTAGTGTCTTACCATAGCTAAATATCAAATAGTCCTATACATTAATCATTGGGTACAATCTGAAACTGAACTCACTACAACCATTTGGTCATATCAAATTATCATTGATCGTAATTATGCAAGATTTTCAGGTTTATTATATTATTAAAATATTAATTGAGCTAACACGACGCCCGATTTGTCTCCAGAGGCTAGATTGTCAATATTCTGAATTGAATTTAATGCACCTTCCCGGAGTGTCAATAAACATTAAGAATTGACCAATTGGAATAGAATACGGATACTCCACGTCCCAACAAAACATTACGTACGTTTCTATAAAGCTGTTGTTTAATGGGAACTTTATATCAACAATGTTAAAGGGATGGTGCTTAGCGAAATGGCCCATTTACTTGTCTGCCCTAAGAACTGACCAATCAGAACAGAATAGGGACACTCGCACGTCCCCACAAAACATTACGTACGTTTACGCTGTCGTTTTAGGACCTTTATAGCAACATTAAAGGGATGGTTCCTACGGAATTTCCCATTACTTATCTCCGCCCTTAGATAATAGCCTATCTACCTTTTTGACATAGCCGATGATTGAATAAGTTGATGCCATGCCATACTTTTTTCGTGGAACAACGTACAGGAACAGGACACTTCGGCAAAGCGAACAATTATAGGGCTATTAGAAGCATATTTTTTCCGTAGAAAAAAAAATTGATGAAATAATAATAGAAAGGAAAATAAAAATACACCAGCTTCGGAGATTCATAGGCATAAACTCATGAAAATAATCTTTGATGAACTTGTTGACATTCGGAGGGGGATGAGGCATATCCTGTGTGAAATTTAAATACATCTTATCCTGAAGTGCTTGGCATAATTCATCGTGAATGATTTCCATTATGCTTGGAAGTTCATGGTTCAATTAGTTTCTGACTATTTTATGTATTATTTATGTACAGATAATGTTAACGTACAGAGCACACTTCTGAAAGGATTAATATAATCTTTGATGTGAAATGTTCACGTAATGTCATGGTCGCAATATCTAATGCTCTTCTCTTGATTAATACAATGCCTAAAATACTGTACATTAAGATCGGTTATCGAGGCTCCTTTGGGGTGTCTCCTACTCCTGTTAAAGCATAAATAAGCAAGTTGGAGAGAGTCGTTGGGCTTAGTCTTGGCCTACACGTCGAAAATATGCACATCATGTATTCTACATCATTTGGTTGAGATAATCCTGGTTAATTTGTAACTGAATGGTGTAAGATTCCACAAAAGTGTCTCTATATAATTTTTATCAAACCCCCTTTTGACTCCCAAGTTCAATTGCAAAAGCTATAAAGCACGATTGTGATGAAAGGAAAATTTTTATGACATTGACTTTATACAAAATATTGAGCAGGATGTTTATTTTATAGGAGTGAATGCCTGCAGGTGCAGTATGACACTGTTTTTTGGATTATATACATACCTTTAGTTAACCATAACTCAGAACCCTGTTGTAACAAAACTCTCTTGTTTTAAAAAATTAGTTTGTCTAAAGAATATGACATTTATTTTTTTACGAGAACGTTCATAACGTTCAGTGCGCGTCTGAAAATAGCTGCATCAGGGATCGAGTACTCAGGATGTTTGCATTTAAAGAGATAAAAATGATTATAGGCCCAATAGCTTAATGATTGACAACTACCTTAATTAAGTACCGGTATTGAGGCTTTTCAGATACATTATGTTGTTTATTACATCATCATAATAGCTGCGCTGATAAATATTTTATTATTGTAGGCTTAACACACAAGTCTGCTCAGTAACGTGTCATGTATTTTTCTGGGTTTTGTCTCCATTACAGTAACTTTGGCATATTGTGGCCTATTAATACAAATCGTACTTGAGATTCCATGTGTTGTTTACCCATTTATGAACATTTCGTGTCTAACCCACGCATTAACCCTTTAGATAGTCAACAAGCACTATGTTGTACATTAATCAATGTCACAGAAAGAATGATAACCAGCAAACAGCAGTTTAGTTGGTGTGTTGTGAGTAGGTTGGGTTCAATGGGTTGCTGACAAGGGGTTAGGAAATAATTACTTTCTCAGGGCTTTCTGTGAGACATTTGGTAAGATATTTTTAAACAATCAATGTAGTGAACCGTGTTGTACCATATGCGCTTCATCGTCCTAAATTCTATATTGTTAGTCTCAAAAGTGCTGCTGTCATTTATTTAATAATATTTCAGTAAGTTATCCATCCTTTCAAGGAAGGTGTAAACGGCCGTAACCCAGTTATTGACAACACGGCACACTGTTATAACCAACATTACCTTGTGCACCCCGGAAAATGCGTCACAACTTTTTCAGTGTTAAATAAAAAATACAGTCTGTTTCGCACCGATGCAAATGCTTTAAAATTCCGTTTGGCCTTGATATTATTAACATGGTATTGAATTATTGCAGAAGACTATTGTTATGCTAACTGTAGAAATGTTAATGACGACACAAGTGTATTTGCCGTCCTCGCTCTCTGTCGATGACAATGCATCTCCTTATACCGGTACTTCAAGAGCCCCACATAGTTATGCTATTAAAACACAGCCATGGTTATGCACACATGCCCATGTGAACATAACACAATGACAGTAGTGTAAATTGTTACTGAATATGCCCGTGAGTCCCTTCCATTGTGAGACGTTTTTAGAGAATGTAGTTATACTGCCCTCATCTGGTTTACTACTTCGTCGGTCGTTCTTATCACTGGTCAAGGCTCATTTGTGGTGTAGTTGACGAATTAACAGTTATGTATTTAAAAAGCAGGAGGAAATTATTTCCCGTGAATGTGTCTCAGATAATACATCAGCTTTAGTAGATTCATCAGGATAACTCTTACTAAGGTAACTTGTATTGTTTCCAACGTGAAATGTCGAATGCAAGTGTACAATTGCCGATTTGAATTGCTTATGTCGACAAGGAAATCAACATTTTAAATTGCGGAACGGCAAAGCGAATGCCTTTAGGTTCTGTTCCTACCATATCAACATATGGCATTGATGAGATTACTGTATAGGCCTACCTTTCTTTTTTTTAAGAGGTTGCAAAAATAGGCCTAGATGCCTATTGACTGTCACTCCATCTCAGATAATATCCATGTTAACTCCAGACACACAGACAATGTAACCTTTGTACATCAATTTTCTAGGACCATTGCTTATAGAAATTCACCTGTAAATCTATTTCCTCGTGTGTGGACCAAACTCCCCGCTGATGTGAGGAACTCAATAGTACTAAAAACTCTTACCAACTCTCTCATGGACATTCATAACTATTTTTCTGACCAAGATTTCTAAGTTCTTCTTTTTACTCTTTTAATTATTGTATCTACACTGTTGAAATTTATTGAATTAGTATACCATTAAGTTTATATGAACCTACTTGGTTGGGGCAAGCTGACTCTCAATGAGTTATAGTAAAATTTTGCTTGAGCTGCCCCTGACCATAATTTTTGTTGTACTGTACCTTTTGTAAATGTGTATTGGTCGAATAAATAAATGAAATGAAATGTGATTGGACATCCCGATATCTCTGCCTGCTAGAATTTCATGACGCATCCAATAAATATTAGACCACTCAGCTGCATTCATTACAGTACTTACTGTACTGTATGCCTAATATCAGCAAAATGTACCTTTGTAATGTGCACGTCGAAAGCTCAGGCCCGTAGGCGCGGGGGCCTGAGATGCAAACCTCCCCCACCCCCCAATTCCAGAAGTTCCACTATTTTAAACCTATTATCTCACAAAAAACGTTCCTAATTATTCATTGCATTATATTTTCCGACTCTTCTAACCATTGATTTTTTAAAATGTGCTACGAAATCCTGTTTGAAATTATCAGCTCCAGTGATATTGCAGATTCAAGGGGGGTGGGGAATTAATAAAAGAAATGGAGAAAAAAGAAAAAAATTAAAATTAAATATAGGTCTGAGAGGGTCATTTCCGGCCATGGTTGGGGCTGGGGTATTTCTTAACCCAGCCCCAACCATAGTGGGGCTGAGGTGGTATAGACCATCCGTTTGTAAAAGTTTCTCCCTGCCCCTCTTTCCCTCCCCTTTTCCTTTCTCTCTCCCCCCGCCCCTTATTTCGAATTCTTGGATCAGCCACTGTTTTAGTTCCCTAAACAATACTCAAATAAATGAAAATTTAAATAGAATATTACAAATTATGAGTTTCAGAAATTCAATAAAAGGCCCTCAAAATGCTAATTTGTCGGAGCTTCCGGGGATTCGCCCCACCCCGGGAGCCCTAGGCGGTACCCAATCCTAAGCTCCACTTCGCTCGCAAAACACACCTCTCCATCGAAAATCCCGGTACGGGCGTTTAGTTTGCTGTTAGACAGATTAGTGGATTGCCACGTTTGGCTGGCGTAAAATTTACGATTCCTTACTGTACTCATTAATATTTGTATCCTTTCAATTTCAGATAATATCCATAAACTTCAACCTTGTGGAAAGCATACACGACATTGGAAAACATCGTAATTCATATAGGAGTGAAAACAACAACTTGAAGAAATTGTTTACTCTCTTCATATTTATGTTTTTACATATTTTTAACATTGGTATCCGTGAATAAGGATTTATAAGCTTAAACAGGATCGCACGTGGCTTTATTTTTGGCCGCACGACGCCGCTAAGGGAGGTACACTTATGCGAGGATTTTATATTTCCCTCGACGTTGACATATAAAGTTAGATTCAAATCATTTGTTTTGACATCGTCTGCTTTTATTGCGTCCAATTCAACTTTCATCAATATCACTCATGTTAGAATTCAAAGCTCCAGACACTTCGAGCCAGAGGATGGATAACGATATTTCTGAACAGGAAGTCCGACAAATAGAAGCGTTCTTTCTAAGCCTAAATTGTCAGGTCTACGTTTGTCCTGGTATCGCTAGCTTGTATTTCACCACCTTGGAGGGAATCGCGAATTTGTCGGGCTGGGAATTGTCAATGAAAGGTATTCCAGCTGTGGTGTACAACAGAGGAAATCCTGGATCTAGGCGAGATAAAGAACTACAGATATACCTTGCTGAGAGGGGGACCGGATTTGTATTGTGGAAAGACTCATTGAATCACCACTCAAATTACAAATCACCTTCGAAAAAATTCCACACACTGGCGTTGTCGGCAGACCCCGGCAAAATAGCCGGGCTGAGTTTCGATAATGAACGCGCCGGGAACGAGCTTCTCCGTACGGTGAACGGATGGATTTCAGATCAAAATAATGACGCAAATCAAAGCATGCGCAAGGACAAGAGAAAAGATATAAAGAGGAAGAGCAAACCCTCAAAAGTACCAAAAACGGAGATATCATCGCCTTGCTGTTTTGAACATATCACTAACGTTGACAAGGATATGTACATTCAAAAGTGTATGGGAATGGATATGGGGCAAACTTTCGAAGAAGAAGAACTCACAAGGAGTATGGAAACAGACGAAAGCGAAACGAACAGACGTTCTAAAGATTTGGACTTTCCAAACGCCTACCCAGAAAGCAACTCGACGGAAACCGACTCTGGTCTCGGCGAACCATTGAATCTTACAGATATGCCTTGTTCTTGAATAAACTTTGTCAGAGTAAAGATTTAAATATGATTTGCATAACTCTGATTATGCTGTATTTTTTCATGGTTTAGGGGAAGTCACTGATACAGGCCTATAAAAACACGGAGAAATAGTAATGTTAACGGATAAATAAGCAATAGGCCTAATTGTATCAAAATTGATTTGTCTAAGCAATGTTAGTTCAACGTGGGATTATTAACTATAATTTAGCTAAGCTGCTCGTCACGCCTATACTGTTACATCTTTCATTTTCTATCAACCGAAGAGGAAGTTGTTAAACGGATTTTGGCAGTCAGAAAATATCCTAGGGAACACAGCTTCCCGCTATTAAAATATCTGCTTGCTTTGAGAGCGACAAAAATATGAGAAGTTGGTATTCCCCATCGGGTTCAAAAATGTCAGCAGGCCTAGACCTATATCAACGCGGTACTAAAATGGCGTTCGTATGTATCGTTTGCGACCGAGTCATTTGCGTTGGTGTCAACATCAAAGTTCGGAGATGCCTGGTGTTTGAACAAGTTTTGAGTTATATGTGTCAGGTGTGATTTTGAGCATGAGTTGGGACAGGTGCCACCTAACGAACGACCCCGTGTACGCATGCGTTGTTGATCGTCACTCCATGCACTGCAGTATAGTAGGGCCATATTCATTACAATTAGGCCATATGTGAACTACAGTGTGATTACAATTTGTATACAATAGACACTTCTGGAAACTTTCAGTTTAATATTTAGGACTATCATTTATAATAACGTAAGGCAATTACCGGCACTGTACATGTTTTTATACGGAAGGTGATTTGCAGTTATTGTATAAATCTACATTTAAAAATGCTCGTGGGATATTCATTCTAAAGAGGTGGTCAAGAATTAATAATCATTGACAACTTATTTCTTTTATTAGGTATATGAAAATTTATCCAGAATTTATGTTATCATTATTTTGTCGCAACCAACTCATAACGTTATTGAAACTACTGTATATACAAGCTAGACTGGGTCTGGTTTCGTAAGTACTGTACAATAATTTCTCAAATAACAGGAGTTAGCCTTGAGTTTAGATAACAGCGTATGGTTGTACAGATTTACCAATCGAGAGGTTCTAACTACTGTTACAGTACAGTAGGCCTATTAATTTGGAAACATTCTTCAAAGTTTAACTAAAGCATCTATTCAACCAATACGTTAGTTCCGTTCTTAAAAATTAAGTTAATATTTGTAAAGTAGGCTACACAGAAGCTCCATATGCGTTAGGGATAGGCCTATTATAATATACCGTAAGCACAATTTATTTGTAATAGGCCTATTATTAATTGTTATGCAATTATTATTATTATTGTTGTTATTATTATTATTAAATTATTATTCTCATCGTTATTTTTTTATACTATATTATTATTTTTATTATTATTGGTATTAGGCCTATTATTTGAGATTACAAGTTTGTTTCATTGTTACAATGCAAGTAAAGTTCTGGGCAAAACCTTCAACAAAATTCACGTATCCTTCTTTCATTTGTCTGTTTTTTATGAGTGACTGAGCATATTACAGTAATAGGCCCTGTGCAATTCTTTGATACCGTAAGTTAGAATGTGAAAGTATTTCCATAATAAAAGGAAGTCCCGGGGGATTCGAAAAGTTTATGCCTATTTAGTTTCAGTCTGTAAAATTTTTTTTTTCCTCCGGGGCCGACGTTTTGTTTTTGTTATTTTTTTTCCATAATGGGGCCCTGTCCCTTCCCCACTAGCGCCGACACTGGGTGTTCCCTGACAGAGGTGAATGAGGGATTCTACTGTTATACTGCTTCGGATGGAACGCGAAATCAGTATTTTAGTCCGACGACAGGGGTACCTCATCCTCATCCCTTACTGGCTCTGCTAGTGCCGCCTATGAATTCAAGCCCTAGATTTTAAAAACGCTATAGTCTACACTTACTGCAAGAACAGGTTGTGGTGTGTTATTCTTTCTGTATTCTTTATTTCAATATCTCCATAAATCACAGTGAAAACTGAAACTGAATTGTTCGGGATTTACATATTGCATAACTACAAAACAGTCCGTCATATAAAGACAATATAAAAGGGCAATCAAACACACACAAAAAAAGAGAACAAAACACAGGGTGACAGAAGTAAAACAACTCACAACAAGGATAACAGAGGTAAAATGAAGGTATTTACAAGAAATAACTAATTCGGAGATAATAAAAAAATAAAAATGAGGGGGATAAATACAGTATATACAAATTTCGAAATAGAATGAGGGATAACCTGTTGAACGGGACATACCGACGTATGTAGTTTTTCCGATAGGCGACCATTAATTCGTTAATAAGTTTTGGGGTAAGCGATCGGTTTGTACACTGAAAGAAAAGAATGATAGTCCTACAGAGAAATAATTAATAGTTGGAATTAATGAATATTGAATAAATCATGGTTGTATGGATAACAAATATAAAAGAATGAAAGTGATGGTTGTATGGATAACAATAATAAAAGAATAAATGAATGAAAATAGTCAAGTACTGTATTAGAAACCAAGATTATTACTTAATATTGTTTTGTTTTGTTGGTGAAAGTAATTTCAATTTGAGTACAACTAGAAAATTAGGCTGGGAAACGAAGCCACAGATTACGTGCGCCGGGTTGGAGTCGGAACCAACGGCTTTGACGTCTCTTCCGCTATGCACAAAATAAGCTGCTGAAATCATTGCAAAATCAGTCTGTGGCCTACTTTACTACAAAAATTAGAACCAGAACACAGATCACCCTGGTTCAAGAGTCAAGTATTAGAAACCAAAATTTTCACTTAATATTGTATTGTTTTGTAGGTGAAATTAATTTCCATTTGAGTATAACTAGAAAATTAGGGCTGGGAAACGAAGCCACAGATTACGTGCGCTGAGTGCGTTCTTATCGTGGATAATAATGGGAAATGGAGTCGGAACCCACGGCTTTGACGTCTCTTCCGCTATGCACAAAATAAGCTGCTGAAATCATTGCAAAATCAGTCTGTGGCCTACTACCACAAAAAATAGAACCAGAACACAGATCACCCTGGTTGGTTCAACTCACGTAATCTCTGCTTGAATATAACCTGCCAAATCTGCTGTCAGCCCTTATTCTTGCGGAACAATGACACCAGAAAGATAAACTACGGTGTATTTTTAAAACCCTGCATCATACACCAATATTATATAATAGGCCTACATCGTTTATTACAGAAATTCACATAACATATGGAATACAATAGGCCTACCTAACGCTAACATTAACGTACTGAAATCATGATATTAGAAAACATGTGAAATGATATTCGGGAAATGGTCTTTAGTAAACATATACGGTAACTTATTTGTGAAATATCTTACAACAAAGTAACTTTACCCAAATGTGTCTGTAAAGCAGGATATAATATTTAGTAATTTTAGGTTATATATTTATGGTAAACACATTTGCGTCTTGTCACAAAGGTGAAGGTACTGTATCAATGTTCCCTGTTGAATTGCTCATTGCCTAAGGCTTGGACTTCGGGTCTTTGGGTTGAATGCAACATTTTTTTACTGTAAGTTTTGCAATATCATTGAAGGAGATTTTGAAACAACTTGTGACCGGATATCTAGAACATGAACCGGAGAGTTACTACCATTTCTCAACCAGTAGTAACCGGAATCAACTAATGGAAACAGAACACAACAAGTTTACAGCGTTTGGTCCGATTGAGGGTTAGTTTGTATGGCAGGCGCGCCTACTGGGGATAGTGGGAAAAGAATCTGCCTTCACGTGGGAGCGAATAGGGGTGTAAAATGTGTGCGTGTTTTGCCTAGCGGTATCATGAAATAACGACTGGCTACATTTTTATCGAAACTTACTACCATCAAGGCCTATATACAGGTCTCTTGGTCTCCCTCCAATAATTAATTAAAGACCACTTTTGGACCGGTGTTTCCAATGTTTTAGCGTCTTTGGTCTCTAATTATACATTTGTTAATTTGGGACCACAGAAAAGTGGCGCCCTGTATTACGAAATCAGTAGCGTTTTAGGTTAATAAAATCTGTCGTAAAACTGTGGTGTTCATGGGAGGCCTATGCATACCCATTAACGGTCACTTGTCGATATGTTTTACTGTCGAAGGAGTTAGGCGGTGTAAACCAACGTCTTCGATACGCGCTCGGGCAGTGGCCTATCTACATTGAAATGGTGAGGGCGCGGGGAACAAAAATGTTAATGCAATTAAATTGGAATGGTAAGGTGTATAGCTGGCAAAATAAAATAATATGAGGTGATTTTAAACTTGATCGGTTTTTGTTTTTTTTTACTTGGAAAATTTCCGATGGGTTGGCGGGTGCGTGAGTTTTTTTGCTTTTTGTTTTTTGGCCGCCTTCCCCCTCCCTCGTGCAGCCTTTAAGGTCAAAGGATGAACCTCTGGTGACGTCCATATCCCTAGATAGTCATCGGCCTCTGTTCAAATCCCCACCTCCACCTAATTAGGCCCTTCATTTTGAACAAATTCTCACACACTGGTTGGAATGACTCACTGCCAAAATTACCAGTGCGTTCATTATTTGCTTCTCTCGATTTATTTTCATTCATTTAATAGAATATAGCCAAAGATACTAGAAATACAAGAAGAGCACTCGCATAGTAAAAATGAGGCGGAATTGGGCCCGACGTAGGCGGCGCCCTTTTTATAGTGTAATTTGCCATTTGGCACCGCTATTGCAGGTGTTGTTATATTTTATATATTAATCCTTAAATTTATTTATTTATTATTTATTTATTTATTCTTTCTTTATACTGTAGGCACTTTCAGTACTATTACACTGATTTTCAAAGTGGTACACTTTAAACATAACAAATATATATACAATATAAAGAATTGTTTAACAAAAAATTTAAATAAATATAGGCACCACTACTGCAGGTGTTGTTATATCTTATATATATCAGATATTTTATATATTAATCCTTAGATGGGCACCGCTACCGCAGGGGTTATTATATTTTATATATTAATTCTTAGATGGGCACCACTATTGCAGTTATGGGCACTGCTGCAGGTGTTGTTATATTTTATATATTAAATCATTAGATGGGCACCGCTACTGCATTATGGGCACCACTACTGCAGGTGTTGTTATATTTTATATATTAAATCATTAAATGGGCACCGCTGCTGCATTATGGGCACCACTACTGCAGGTGTTGTTATATTTTATATACGAATCCTTAGATGGGCACCGCTATTGCATTATGGGCACCACTACTGCAGGTGTTGTTATATTTTATACATTAATCTTTAGATGGGCACCGCTACTGCAGATGTTGTTATATTTTATATATTAATCCTTATTTATTTATTATTTATTTATTTATTCCTTACACTGTAGGCACTTTCAGTACTATTACACTGATTTTCAAAGTAGTACAGTTTAAACATATAACAAAAATAACAATATAAGAATTGTTTAACAAAAAATAAAAAGAACATATAGTATGGGCACCACTACTGCAGGTGTAGTTATGAACACCCTAAATTAATATGGATATGAAAAATATGAATTAATTGAGACAGGGCCGGTACTAATGTGTGTTGTAGAATAATAATTGGTTCGTAGCCAAAGCGTTCTAGGCCAAGGGGCTAGACGTATCACCATATAAATTATAATATAATTCTTACCTAGACTTACTAGGCCTAGCCTATGCCCTACAGTAGAGCGGCAATGCGAGGTAATTTATACCGTACCTTAGGTTTTGGACTTCCTTCGTCCAGTAAAGTGGTAGCCTATGAGGCCTTTTTCACGAATCGGTAGACACCTTGAAGTGATGACAAACATTGCGAATCAGCGGTGCGTAACCAACAGAAATAAGATAAGCTTTTGGGCTGATTTTCTGACATCATGTTATTTGAAAAATCATAACTCCATAACGGGGCGTCGTATCCAAATTTTTTCCCCAGCAAAATATTCTTAAAAGACTAGTCTACACCACTATATGATTGAAAAAAATTGAAAATTTTTTTTTGACCTCTGAAATAAAGATGGAAAAAGAAAAGTAAAAATAGGCCTATGCATTACAGTGCAGTAGCATAGCACTTTCGTGTTGTTGTTACTGTTCCAGGTACCGATAATATACAGATTTCTCTTATTATAAAGTACAAGTTATGTTTTATAAAGAAGTATAGTATAGTAAATCATGTTCTTAACACAGGAAACTCTTATATGGTAACTAAAACCATGCTAGTCCAGGGTATTACTAGTACTACTGCACTGTAATGCATATACCTATTTTAATACACCACAATTAAATGTTTTGTTGGTGGCGCATGACAAAACTATTGTCATATTTTATGTATTTTAAAAATGAATAACTAAAATGAATAACTAACGTTATCACAGCGTACACGTTAGTTATAACGTTAGTTATTCATTTTTATGTATTTTGAAAATTAATAACTAACGTTATAACTAACGTGTACGCTGTGATAACGTTAGTTATTCATTTTATGTATTTTAAAAATGAATAACTAACGTTATCACAGCGTACACGTTCATGGATATGTATTAATTGTTTAGATTACATTATATTTATTGGTTCAAGCCAGGAACACTCCCACAAAGAGAGGTTCGACCCATTCAAAACTTAGAAAATTCAGACACCGTTCGAATAAACGCCCGCTTTGAATAAAAGCCCCTTCGAATCCATTCCCCCTCCAGAGTAACATTTGGAATAAACGCCACCCCAAATAAACGCCCCAGACGTTTATTTTCTCCTCGAGTAAACGCCTTTCCTAAATGGCTGTAAACAAATCTAAGGGAAGCAACATCATTCTCAACACATTCTATTAACATTCTACTCCAGTAGAATTTTCTAACCTGGTTATAGTGTTTATGATGATCACACAATAACACATTTTTTACGGAATTATGTGCTGTAGTTCCACATTTACAGTGAAATTAAAGGGCGTAACAAAAAAGGTTTCAATTACTCAGAAAAACTCCAAACGGAGAAGCATACATAAAAATACAAATAAAATACAAACAAAACCTTGAATTAAAATATTCTTCACACTGTAGAACAGAAACAAATAAATACAATTTCAGCAAGGCATAGAGAAATAGAAAGTACCTTAATTAGGGGTAGTAATGTCTTTCATTATTTTGGTTCTATGGGACATAGCCTTAACTAAACGTTTTGCAATGGCTGTCAAATATTTTACAGATGTATACATTTTGGATCATAAAGATTGTCAAGAGTACATGACGAATAAGGCCAAGAATACGCGTAGTATTTCCACTCACAATAGTGTACAGTAGTCGCAATACTACTTGCACAAAAGTGAAATTCAAAAAGAGGAGAAAAGGAAAACACCCTTGATTGATTTTAAAAGTACTGTATATGCAAAGAAACCAAATTAGAGTGACTGTTTTAAGTTTAACTATGTTTTTCATGCTTCGAAAAATGTTATGATGAGTATTTCAGTGGCAGATTCAAGGGAGCCCAACTGGCCCACCCTCAATAATTTTTTTAATTAGAAGTGGAGAAAAAAGAAAATTATATTCAAATTTAAGTCGGAGATTGCCATTTCCAGCCAACTAGAGGTGTCCATAATCGATCATAAATTTTGTCACCTCAGCGCCAACCATGATGGGGCTGATGTGGTCTACACCCCATCTGTAAGAGTCCCTCCCTGGGCCCAGTGGTGACTCTAGCATATATTTTATGAGGGGGGAGGGGGTTGCTGAGTGAGATAAAGATAACTTTGGCATGCATCGGGCCATCCGAAGGCCTTCTGACAGAGCCGGGAGAGGGCGGGAAGGGACCTCTAGATGCCCAGAAAAGGCACTCTCGGAAAATACTTTTGAATGTAAAGTTGATAAAATACAATTGTTATACTCTCTAACTCAACTCAATAAACGTATTTCATTAGGCCTATTTTGTTTTGTCCGACTGCCCAACGAGCTCTGGCCGGTGGAGTGGTTGTTTTGACCTGTCCGATTTAGGAGGCTAAAACCCTTGTTGCGCCTCCACCCCCCCCCCCCCCCGGCGCCGCCACTGCCCCCCCCCCCCCCCCCCAATCCGGCGCCGCCACTGTCTGTGGTGTGGAAATAAATGTTAATTGCATTCTTTATAATTAATTAGATACGACTTATATGCTAGACACCAGAGACTTCTATATTTTGCAATTCGTCCCACCCTCCACTTTCAACCATGGATCGACGCCCTTGTCCGTTCAGACTGCCACCTACAATCAGCAGACGGCGCGTCGTCAAACTGGCAGAGAGCAGATCCGTCGGCCGGCGGTCGTACAACGAACACATTAACAGGTAAGGCGCGGACCCAGATCTTCGTTCACCATGCATGGGGAAGGTCAGAGTGAAAAACAATAAACTTATTTTTTAAAATACAAAGTGATTACAGTGCCTGGTGAACTGGCGAATTCCAACTCTTTCTGTTGTCAGAAATGCCACCTACCTCAACCAAAGACAAAATATAGACAAAATAAATTCAATACGGTATTTACGATGTTTGCATTGTCCATTATTGTCCATAGGGGACTGTAATTGAATCGGCTGTTTGATACTGTTTTACTGTTTGTTGTTTTTTTTTTGTATTGATGAGGCAAATAATTGTTGTTTGTTGATTCCTGATGAAGACATTAATATCGAAATATTGAAACACAATGGCGTGCATCTCGATACTTGGAGTAAGCTACGTTTATACTATCTTCAGTGGACCTTTCGATTATTGTTTTGATTACGGTACTATTATGAATTATGTCAACGTTATGATTAATCAAAAATCAATTACAGGGAGGATACATGTGCGTTGATTCTCTTAACCTTATTGATCATAAAACAAATCATTTGAACTTTATTAAACTAAACTAAAACCAAATATTTGTACATTTGCATTTGTTTTGGTTTTCTTCTCTGTTGTTGTTAAGCAAATCGAGGTTGTGTCAACGTGAGGCGCTATATAAATCCAGAATTATTATTATTATTATTATTATTATTATTATTATTATTATTATTATTATTATTATTATTATTATTATTATTGAAAGGCATATATAGTTTTATTATATTGTTATTTCAAAATCACACTAAATTTATTATTTTAAAGCCCCATTATTCCCGGCAGAATTAGCGGCCTAATTTGACCTATAGCCAGTAGGCTAGGCCTGTCTAGTACTAGAAAAATTGTTTCTTTTGTACTTTTTCTAAGCAACTTTCCATTAAAAATATTACGAATTCAATTTAATTTTAATACAAATGAAATACATTATTTGGATAATATAAAATGATAAATATAATTTACTAAAGTAATTATATAAAAAAACACACACAAAACATCTTATGATGTTCATTGGCTTTTGTTTTAAACTCTATAACAACATTTATTATAGAAAAAATAGCATTAACGTGACTATTTAAGATGTGTATAAGAGACAGATACATTTTGGATCATAAAGATTGTCAAGAGTACATGACGAATAAGGCCAAGAATACGCGTAGTATTTCCACTCACAATAGTGTACAGTAGTCGCAATACTACTTGCACAAAAGTGAAATTCAAAAAGAGGAGAAAAGGAAAACACCCTTGATTGATTTTAAAAGTACTGTATATGCAAAGAAACCAAATTAGAGTGACTGTTTTAAGTTTAACTATGTTTTTCATGCTTCGAAAAATGTTATGATGAGTATTTCAGTGGCAGATTCAAGGGAGCCCAACTGGCCCACCCTCAATAATTTTTTTCAAAATTAGAAGTGGAGAAAAAAGAAAATTATATTCAAATCGCTATATAAATCCATAATTATTATTATTATTATTATTATTATTATTATTATTATTATTATTATTATTATTATTATTATTATTATTATTGAAAGGCATATATAGTTTTATTATATTGTTATTTCAAAATCACACTAAATTTATTATTTTAAAGCCCCATTATTCCCGGCAGAATTAGCGGCCTAATTTGACCTATAGCCAGTAGGCTAGGCCTGTCTAGTACTAGAAAAATTGTTTCTTTTGTACTTTTTCTAAGCAACTTTCCATTAAAAATATTACTAATTCAATTTAATTTTAATACAAATGAAATACATTATTTGGATAATATAAAATGATAAATATAATTTACTAAAGTGATTATATAAAAAAAACACACACAAAACACCATCTTATGATGTTCATTGGCTTTTGTTTTAAACTTTATAACAACATTTATTATAGAAAAAATAGCATTAACGTGACTATTTATTTTGTAGTGGTCTTTAATTGGAGGGAGAATTTTCATTTGGGTCCAACAAAACCGTGGTCTTCCCATGGTCTCTAAATAGAGGAGTCTTTAATTGGCTTGAACAGAATGTTAAAAAGATAGAAATTTTTCCGGGAATGGGGTTTTAATTATTATTTTTTTTCAATATTTCACACAAAGGCCTCGCACAAAGCACAGCCTTAGCATCGAGGAGCCTTCAAACATATTAATACAATTTATCTGCATCGTGGATGTGTAAAAGTTAAAAAATATCACTATAAGAAAATAAAATATAATATATAGGCCTAAGAATAATGATCAACAATATATATATACCGTATATAAATAAAGCAACTTAACCTTGGAATCGTTTAGATTTCGTTAAAAATTGTTGAACACAAGTAAATAAAGATGTATTCTGCTCAAAAGTTAGCCATTGATTCAAATTAAAATAAATCACATAAAATTAAAATTAAAAAATTAATTTTAAATCTTTGGAAAATTGTATATCTAGAGCTTAAAACTTACGAACACACTTTGATAGGCCTACATCTAAAAAGAAAGTAAAAAATGACCACCGAGCACTGAGAGGTTGCAGATAAATACGGTACGGAATTGAAAGAAGAGCAACGGCATGAATGGTAGGCCTATGTGAATTTCAAATCAAAAAGCGTTGGAAGTGGAAAAAGCATTAAAGAAAAATACTGAGAAACTGAGAAGATATCTACAGTAATTAATAAGCGTGTAATAGGCCTACTGTATATAATACAACCAAATTTAATAAGGTAATTTCTTGGAAATTGGATCTAACTTGTGTATAATGATATTGATAAACAATCAAAATTCTCTGTACTATATTATGCTAAACATTTAAAAATGGACTTTCTTCTGTTGTGGTCATATTACACTGTAATATTAATAAAGATCATTCAACAAACAACATAAAACATCAAAATGATTAGGTTAAAATTCAAACGTGGGTGCACGATGCATAAAACGTTATTTCCTAAAATTTGGATATATGAGATTGATAGGCAATAACAATTCTCTGTAATGCTAAATATTTGATTAGGCCTATGAGGAAATATAAATTTATATGAGTCTAAAGCTCCGTGACAAAGCGTTCTGTTTAGAAGTTAAAGAGTGGACTTCCTAATGTTGTGGTCAACATTAGAATGATATCATTAAGGGCTATTAAACAAACAACATAAAACATATATGAACATTTTAGGTACTGTCCACTTCGGTGCATGCATATAATGTATTATTTTTGGATAATGAGATTTTTCGAAAATATACTGATCATATTGTAGAGAATTGCTGTTGTCCTATTGTGTTCATTGAAAATGTGACGACGACGATGATGTCGCCAGACTCCCAACCGTAACAGGCTACAGGCCCAGGTTGACACTTCACATCGAATTTATCTTTCACAGGAACCTGTCATTAAATAAAATTATGCCATTTCCTGGAGTAAAATTATGCTACCGATGCTACGCCTCAAATAGTGGAAAAATACACGACTGTCGTGGATTTAACTAACATTTTGGTACTTACAGTAATAATAATAAATTTAGCCACTGAAAATATAGGCCTATCAGTTATTGGCAGCCATTGACTAGGACATTTAGTTGGCATATTACATCTCATGATATTCTTATATTATATTATATTATATTATATTATATTATATTATATTATATTATATTATATTATATTGTATTATATCATATTATGTTGTAAATACATATTAATATGCTACGAATGACCTCCATGCGTCTCAATGCATCGTGTTGTCATCATCTCAGTGAGTCAGAGGTCACACCTGAACATTAATATACAGTACGGTAATTAATATAATTTATTCGGATATCAGTATTATCCATTTAGGTGTTGCATATTGTCAAAAAGAATTTCTGACTTAACCTTAATATAGTTATAATATGAATGGGTGATATCTGTAGTAACTGAAACAAAAAAAAGAACAAAAATGTACCTTCACATTCTAGGATCAACACTTTATGGGCATTTTAATATGAGATTATAACAATTATACAGTATTTTAAAAAAAAACTTAAATCTTTAAAATTCTTTGATTACTGGTAAGTGTAAGTTTGAAATATGTCTTAATAAATATACATAATAAAAATAGTAACTATTCCTGGTAATTAGTAAAAATGCCTAATTGGTTGTAGTCTACAAGTTAGATGTCTGTCTGTAAACCCAAATTAACTATAATGTTTTTTTATGCTTATATGAAGTCTTCAAAAAACCCTTAAAAGCACACCTATTTCCTAAATAATCCCCTTTCTTACAATAAACCTTTTTAGTGCCTTGATCCTTTGGCAAAAGGCGCTATATAAATTTCCATATTATTATTATTATATGCAAATAGAAAATTTATGTCATGGAATGGGTACGCTTTAAAAGTTGTTAACCATGTACTCAATAAATTAAATGAACCTAAATGTATACATAGGCCGTATACTGATGATAGCTTGATTAAGATCTGGGTTACATTGCCTTATCTAGGAAAGGCACAAAGTAAAGAAACACTTAGTTAAAGAGGTAAAATTCATAACATTATGGCAGTACAAAAATGTCTCTCATTCTATATCTACTAAAGATCAAACCCCTAAGGAACATAGGAGCTCGGTTTTTTTTTATCATATTAAATGTCCAGGTTGTAATAGTGATTATATTGGTATAGACAGATAGATGTTTAATAACTAGACTTAAAGAACATTCTTCACGATCTGATAGTGGTATAAATGATCATATACAAAATTGTGAGGCATTCCAATATGTTTTAGGTTTACAAGGTATACTTAAAAATGATACATTAGGTTTAATATTTTCATGCTTTGATCTTTAGTTTATTCATAGCTATGTCACCTACCTGTGGTTGTTCAGGTTCATCGGTTGGGACCTCGGGAACCAGTGTGGTAGATAGAGGGCTTTGTTGTTTTCTGAAATTATTTATTCCGGAAGGTTAAGGACATTTGTAAACAAGTAAAATGGCTACTACCAGGCGAGAACAGGTAAAAACGTTTCATTAATTCTGTTACCAAATTTAATATCACTTGCAGTTTTATTGAATTATATGATGGCTTAATATTACTGCTCACTGAATATCAGAATATTGTTGTTAGTATTTGCTTAATAGTTTAGTAATCCTTCATTTTTAGCTAGGCCTAACTTAAGCCAGCAGGGGGCCTAACCTAGGGACTGACGATTCTTCCTGACTGACTACGCTAGGGCTAAGCTAGTAGCAGTACAAATAGACCTATCCTAGATGAAGAGGCGACTTGGGCCTAGGCCTAAGCTGACCTGGAATCCGTTTAGAGTTGAGTCTGAAATATGATTTAAATACGATGAAGGTGTACCTCGCCATACCTCGATTTTCTGTGTAAATTTGTGTGTTTTCAATGTATTTCCTATCTATGCCTATGCAATAATAACATACTTTACTAATTTTACGGAGTGAGATTGGTGTTAGCCTATATAACAATTACACTGTATTATTATTTAATACAAAAGAAATCATCTGTACTTTGGAGTAATTTTTTTTTCATTTATGACCATACAAATGTGTAAACCTAGTTAGGCCTACATCATTTTGTGATATCAAATATGTTGTTATAATACAGTACACTATGACTAATTGATAATTTAATAATGTTATTACCATATAGAAATATATAAAACTACATATATAAAAAAGTTACTATTTCATTCATGGACAAACAGCATTTCATTGTTTTTTTATTTATTTAATCTCAGGTTATGGTGGGTGAGCTTCCTGAGGACTTTCTCTCTATAGGAGGAGGGGGAGGTGGTGGACCATCCCCAATGCAGGGATCTCAACAGATCAGCAACGATGAACAGACAGCTAGAATGCTTCAGTATGAGCAGAGTGTTGGTGGGCAGGGTTTTCAACAGGCTACAATTGGGCGTCTTAGTATTACTGTTGCACAGGTAAGTTGCTCTGAGGATGTGTAGGCATTCTTCTACATCTACAGCTAACAGTCTTTGTTTAAACATAGGTGGTAGCTACAGATACAATAACAACTTGTTAACATAGTCTAAATGTGCAGTTGAGCAATCTGTACGAATTGTGTTTTTTCTCCCCAATGGGGGAGGGGTGGAGTGGCAGCTCTCCCTGATGGGGGACCCTGGACCCCCGCTTGCGCCACCCCTGGTCATAGTAGCGATTTTTTTTTAATGAAAAAAGTGAAAATCGATCAGTTTAATTGATTAATAAGTATATCTAGCAGTTATTATGTAGGTCTACCGCTGTCTCTTATACACATCTAGATGTGTATAAGAGACAGCATTAGTCACAGTGATTAAGTTCGCTTTAGTGTTTCCATCCAGCTCACCCAGTTGATTTTATGTGTTTTGTCTGTTTTAATTGGAAATAAAAGAATAAGAATAAGAATAAGAATAACAAGTGCGTCTAAAGTGTTCTACTTTGTGTTAACATCTACAATACACACCTGGGGTTAAATTAAATTCAGTGAGATATTATGATTACTCATAATTTTTTTAGAGAATCTATTTCTAACCATTATTTCTTCCTCAGTTGCATAACATAGATTTTCTCTAATTAACTGGTTGATTTACCATGGTTTTACCTCAAAACCATATATTTACACACATGGTGTACCTAAAGTTTAATTATTTTTTTATATTGTGGTAACACAATTCATAATTACTGTACCTTTAGTCATCGCTTTAAATGTATTTATTGGTGTTTGTGAATATATATAATAAAGTGAACCTTGTAAAATAAAACCTAAATACCGACAAGAGTACAGAAGTACATGCTTCTAGTCTTCTTCCATATAATAACTAAGTTTCATTTATCAAAGCCACTTTAACTCTTTAATAGCTGAAGACTAAAACTGTATTTTATCTATGTTCTTGGCATAGGCTTAGCCAGCGAGCTGTCCGGCGTCTTTTGGACTGCCACTTTTACCATGACGGCTTGGCCTGATCAGCTCGGCCTAGCCTAATTGGGCCTGGTCTACCTTTAGCAAATTCTTTATATTAAACTAATGTTTACCCATTAAACTAAATGTTACATTTAACTAAAGCTAAATCATAGGTTTGATAAAAACAACATTTATTGATTGAATGTATGTTGTTTTCATACCAATATTCAGTGGGGATTCCCAAAAATGTAAGGCTTAAAACATTGCCTACCCAGTGAAATGTCCACTTACAGCACATTTATACCCCGCTGGAAAATGGACGGTTCTGAGTCGCCCACAACGCATGCACGTGGTGGCTCTCTGCAAATACAATATAATACAGTACTTGAGATTCGGTTCCCCGACATAATATTATTGGTGTTTGTAACTCTCTCGTTATAATTAATCAACCCAAATACAATCCTCTAAAGATCATAATTTTCTATTTTTTTTTCTTATGTTTGGGAAGGGGTGTGGCCTGCCCATCGGCTCAGTGCCACACCCACTGGCTCCCATTTTGGATGGCCTATTTCGTTTTCCTGGCTAAACCCCAGGTTTTTGGTTGTGTTATTTATTTATTTATTTATTATACTTAGTTTTTATATAATTAATTCTTATTTTTATATATATTTATCCCCTTCAATAACTGAAGTCTGTTAGCCCATTTAGGTAAACCGCCAATACTGTCGATAGGCCATGAAAAAGAAAGTTACTGTACTGATAGTTCAAATTTTGTACTACTCGCCATACACAAGGACGAGAAGAATGAAAGTAATAGGTTTGCATCCTGACATATTTGAAAACAATGCACTTTTTATTATTCATTGGTCAATCACTCTGTCTATTTTCACAGAACAGTGTTTCAATAGAATGTTTAGATTGTAAATACATGGATTGTTTTTGCTGTGATTGATTTAGAAGTGCATTTTTGTGGAAATATTGATTTTTAATCTATAAATTCCTTTTCATGGCAATACTAAATTTGAAATAATCACATATATTCAGTATGTGAAATCTGGAGCATATTGTTTGTAAGGTATTATAACAAATCTGTGGACTGAAACAATAGTTTTCCTGATGGTAAATTTTTGTCCTTTTCTGTTATTATTAGGCAAAGCTTGCAAAGAATTACGGAATGACGAGAATGGACCCTTACTGCCGTATCCGTGTTGGACATGCAGTGTTTGAAACACCAACCGACAGCAATGGGTCAAAAAATCCAAGGTGGAATAAGGTTATTCAGTGTAACTTGCCAACAGGAGTTAATACATTTTATTTAGAAATATTTGATGAGGTACGTACTTTGGAAGGACTGAACATAATGTCAAATTTCTTATTATTTCTTTATTTAATTTATTTAATTTTAGGCTTATTAAATAAATACAAAATAAAATTGTAACTAATAATAATACAGTAAAATTACAATAATTTAAATGATAATAATAATAGTATAATAATCATAATAATATTATGCGCTAAGTCAGACTTATTGGGAATATCTTTTGTGTTATTTTCCCTGTAACGTCATTTTTGCTGCGAAGCAGCCAATTCATATTCTTGACAGGAATTTGACCTCTGAAAGGTCATTGTTTGTCAAAAAACAAGGGTCTAAGACGACTGAATTTCCTTCTTTCGTTCTGCCGGGTAAAATTAGGCGACGTTTGTAGACTAACCTACACGTACCAACGTCCGCATGTCGCGCTAGCCTTACTTATCCTACTCTAGGCCTAGACTAGCTAGGATGGTATAGGCCTAGCCTTGAGGCCTAGACTCCCAATGAAAAACAACGTCGCTCCTTGATAGCTAACATTGTCTATTTAACATCACAATAATTCATTATTAGACCTATAGTTGTTTTTTGAATTGTACTCCACAAATCTCAGCCGATACCTCGCACACCTTTTTAACGTCTCGTATCTATTGTCGTGACGTCATGGCTCGTTGGCTCACACTCTTGTGATGTCTCGCACTTGTGATCAAATAACACGCTGGCTCGCACTTTGGCAACACTCTTTGGCAGTCAACTCGCCCCTAGAAAACCCGCCCTTGGAAACTTGCCCCATAAAAAAATGTACACTTCCTAGACCATGCAGTCTTCAAAATAAAAATTGTAACCTTTGGTAATCACTACATTTTCCACATACATAGAAATTTTTGAAACTTTATTAAAAAAAACCTAAACCATAATTCACCACTATAGACACTTTTTGACAAAAATGAAAAATTACAACTTTCTTACCCAATGAGAAGTGTTCTAATATAGACAATGGGTCGTGTCTCATATTATTTGTTATAT
>NW_022704992.1:134286-145302 GCF_011630105.1 Anneissia japonica | reverse complement strand
CATAATTCACCACTATAGACACTTTTTGACAAAAATGAAAAATTACGACTTTGTGTTCTAATATAGACAATGGGTCATGTCTCATATTATTTGTTATATTTTTATTATTCATTATTTCCACTTGACTCGCATTAATAATTTTGTTCGAATAACATTTATTTGCAGTTGTACTTTGCAGCACTTCACTTGCAATTTGCAATTTCTAGTTTAAATTGTTTTCTGATTTCTCCATTGTCTAAGTTCCCCTTAAGGTAGGTTTTAGTAATATAGTACTAATAGTATTAGTAATAATAATAATAATAATAGTAGTAGTAAAGGTAATAATATTGATTTCAATAACTTAAATTGTGGGTACTGGTGGGCGATCTGTTTCCCACACCACATTTGCATTACCATCTGTGCCTTTATGCTATAAATATTACAGATACAGAATGAATTGGATGATGATGGTGATGACATTTAATTATATTGATAATGAGGATGTTGATTATGATTAAGATACTGATGATAATGGAAATTATAACAATATCTAGGATGATAACATTGATGGTAATTGTGATGGTAATGATAATGATAACTATGACAATAATGTTAATGATGATTATGGTGGTTGTGGTGGTTTACTTAAATTGCCATGAAGATAAATATTCACTTTCTTATCACTGTAACTGTCTTCATTACATTTCATTGGTAATACAAGATAATCATAATATTTATATTTCAAGCGATACAATATAATCATAATATATATATTTTAAGAAATCGTTTACGACTGACAACCGTATCGCTTGGGCACATGTCACTATCCCGCAATCTGTACTAAATGGGGAAACCAAAGAAGAGTGGTACTCACTGAGTGGGAAACAAGGGAACGACAAGGAGGGCATGATAAACGTAGTGTTATCCTACTCGGTAAGTGCAACCATGTGGAACATTTGTGAACATTGTAGATAATGATATTAATAATGTAATAATTAAAATAAAAATAATGATACATTATGGTAAAGAAATGTGAAATAATGGCAAGCAAGACGTGTAACATTTTTCTGCACCATAAATGGACTAGAAACAAACATTTTTGTACCATACAGTAGCTTAAGACTTAATGTGAAGCACCTAAGGGGATCTGTCATCCATTATGCACTACATAAAGACAGTTTTATTATTGTTTTAGTTACTAGATAATTATGTTTTTTGGGGTTTTTTTTGGTTTGTTTTTGGTAGTCTTCTTGTTTATATTCTATTTGTATTGCATTGTATAAGTAATATTTTATGTAGCCATCTTGTATGTTGCTTATTGTATTTTATCTTTGCAGGACCATATTGTAATACAGTGGTACCATCTCACCTGTATATGTTATCCTGCCTAACTATGTTTAATAAATGAAAATAAATAAATAAACGTTTTTTTTAATATATTTCTTTTTTACTGATTTTATAGCAAGTGGCAGCTTCTCCTTGGATGATGCAACAGCAATTCCCTGCCCCTCAAGTGATGGTCTTGCCCTCTGCCTATGCCTACCCAGGTGTTGGTGCCCCAATGGCAGGTAAGTCTCAAGTGATGGTCTTGTCCCCTGTTTATGCCTACCCAGGTGTTGGTGCCTGAATGGCAGGTAAGGCTCAAGTGATGGTCTCACCCTCTGCCTATGCCTACTCAGGTGTTAGTGCCCCAACGGCAGTTAAGTCTCAAGTGATAGATTTGCCCTCTGCCTATACCTACCCTTGCTCTCTGTCTATCCAGGTGTTAGTGTGCCAGTGGCAGGTAAGTCTCAAGTGATGGTCTTGTCCCCTGTCTATGCCTACCTAGGGGTTGGTGCCCCAGTGTCAGGTAAGTCTCAAGTAATGGTTTTGACCTCTGCCCATGTCTACCAGGTGTTGGTGTCCAATGTCCCTCTGCCATAAGTAAAAGTCACTTACAATTCATACCTCCCCATACAAAATCCTGTGTATGTGTCTCCCTATGTGTCAGATAAGTTGGTTGTGGTGGTGATTAAAATGGTTTCATTTCTCCTACCAATCCAATCCGATGATGATGGTTGTTGATATTTTTGTTATTTATGATATGTACATATGTGAGGTTAGTGACCATTATGAAGTCTCATAACCCATCATTAATGCCGTGATTTTCCTTATTTCTCTAGTATATCCTCCAATGCATCCCCCAGTTGTGCAGGGACCAGTAATGCATCAACAGCAGCCCCCAGCCATCACGCAAGAAGACCTCAACAGCATCCAAGAAATGTTCCCAGACACGGACCAGGAGGTCATCCGCTCAGTCCTGGAAGCAAACCGAGGGAACCGCGAGGCAGCAGTCACCAGCCTGCTCAGTATGCAATAGAAATATTTTATCAGATTAAAAACGTGTATTGTATAATATTTTTTTTTGTGATCCTATATTATATGATTTCTCATTTTAAAACAGCAAAACCAGAATTTTCTTTAATGATATTACCCTTAATTGACATTTTGAATAATGGGGTTTACTTTCTATGCTGGAAATTTATGTACAGGACACGGTCAGCTGTATGTCAAAGTAAAATGTAATGATTTTGACTAAAAATTTTGGACAAAAATCTTTCCTGTTTTTGTGTATATATATAGGGGTGTGTGTTTATGGGGTATGCCTGCCTGTGTGTATGTGGATGTGTCTCCCTATGTGTCAGATAAGCCTCAAGTATTCCTTGTATTTGAATGTACAAATTCAGAATGATTACATTAGAAACTCGTTGTTATTAAATATTATTTCATTTTTGGTAATTAAATTGTCTTTACACAATGTCAAATTTTTCTAAATTGTTATTGGTTAATTAATGAATTAATTAATTATGAATCATGGAGTTGCTACTTGTTAATGTACTTACAATCCTATCTTGATTCTTGAAAATTATGTAATTTGAAAAAAAAATAATAATTAGGAAAATGATTATATGATTGATTTATGTTTATTATCAAATACCATTTTTTTCAAAGGAAATATTAAAAAAAAAAATTTATTTATTCACCTACAAAACGGCAGCCGAAGGTGAATACTAGTATATGAAATACCTGAGCCCAAATTTTTAATATATTTGAATTATAGTTATTATGATTATATTTGATTTATAAATCAAAATTGACTGAATAATTAAAATGTGTGCCTAATGGTTTGCTTAAATGTAAACTGGTATTCATTTTACCATATACAGTTAAAATTTGTTGACTTTGCCTAATCCGAATAATTTCTAAGTCAATCTTAGTTTACATGCCAAATTGTTATTTTTCCTACTAATAACGATCTGTCAAATTTTATTTAAGTCGAACAATTTTTCAATGCCAACCAATTTGGATTCAAATTAGGCAAGTTCAACTGTAGTTATAATATTGTTAAAAGTTTATATACATTGCAGTTTAGTTTTTCAGTCTACATCGTTTTCTTGTATAAATAATTATAACAAATAATTATCAGACAGTAATGGATTTATTATTATTATTAATTAATAATGATAATTATTGTTATTAAATTATCATTATTTCATTTTCATATCTTAGAAACATGATGAAATTGTTTTGAGCTTACTGTTATTTGTGCTTTTCATAGTTTTACTATCATTCTTTTCGATGTTATTATAATTGCTATAATTATTATTGTTAATTAATAAGTAGTAATACAATTATGATAAACATGAAGTAATTGATAATATAAGTACATACAAATCTTTTTTGTTTCAAACTTATTACAAAGCATATTGTTATGATTACTGATACAAATGGCTTCTCATAAAAAAATTCCAAGCAAGCATTGGTAGCTATTAAAAGTGTTCAGAATTAAAGTTCTCAATTCACAATTAGCTGTGAAGCATTGTGTAGTGACAATAATTGTAGTGTATGCATAAATAAACTGGAGTCATCTAATTGCCATGTGTAGTTAATCCATGTCATATAATCCATTTAATCCAGGGTTGATCTTGCCCTTTATCTCTTATGTGGATAATGCTTAAATTGTTGATCAACACAATCAATCTTGAGTACACAAAGCCTTAAAGATATCAGAATAGTTTGAATCACAGTGTGCAAAACTTGCGGGTTAATCATAAAACTTTATGGCTACTGCACTGTAAATTGCGGGCAAGCCTGCTAAGGACATTATTATAGATAAGATGCAGATGAAGTAAAGTTTAAAATTATTTATGAGGTTTTTGTGAGACAAGATTTTGCTTGTGAAAATTGTATTGGAAATGAGTTGTTAGAAGTAGTAAGTGGATAAGTGTTGATATAATTGTATAGGAATGATACCAAATTGCATTCATTTTTATTTGACAACTATCTGTGCATAATAAAGTTAAATTTCATTCAAAGTGTATTGTATGTGTGTTTTTTTGCCAGTTTGAAAGTGAATTTTAATTAATAGTGCATCGTATTATTACATTTTAAGTCATTTTGAGAAGGTACACGTAGCAGTGATTTAGAACACTCCATACAGTACATAGAGAATGTGGAGATATGATTGAAACCTACAAGATACTAATGGCTTTGATGACATAAGGGCTTCAAACTTTTTCACCTTTCGCTTCAGACCAGGAGAACATTTTCTCAGAGGCCACACACCTACAAACATAGACAATACTAAAAAAAGAGATACTTTCTTCGATACAGGTGTCATAAATAAGTGGAACTCCCTACCACAACATGTTATAAACAGCACAAGCATAAACAATTTAAAACAAAACCATGACAATCACATATCCAAGAGAGGAGGCAGTCTCACGAGTAAAAACTCAATGTCTTATAGAATGTATATGGAATAAATTGGGATCTATCAATGAAGAAGGCAAATCATAAAGGGAATGCAAAACAAGATTGAGTTCTAGCCACTATCACATGGTATCTTACAAACAGTAGAGTAACACCCATTGGGGAAGGGAGGCTTTTGGCGGGCCAAAGTTCAAACGGGCCCTGGAGGAACCTCCTACTAAATGAACAGCACTCCTCGAACAATAATCGTCTAAAAAACTTGATGGAGTACTTGTTTAGTGTCGCATCTTACGTTACAAAATTTAAGGTTGGGAGGGGCGGGTTTTTTTTTTTCAAAAAAATTCTCATGATCTTTTATCATCGATTTTCCGCAAGTATAGATATCTAATTAATATGCGTGATGAAAATAAAACTTAAAAACATTGTCTTTTTTATGTACTTACTTCACTTACTTCAAAGCCGTTAGTCCACACTCACTTTAGCCTCATTATGGTTGATAAATAATACCTCAAGATGGCCGCAATGACACTCTTATATAGTAAAATTCATCACCATCACATCACCATGATTTTTTTGTCTGCAATTTTCGGCAATGATTAACTTCTGTATTATACCATAGAAAATAAAACTTAATTGTCTCTAATGCATTTACCTACTTTCTGTGCCGAAAACCACTTTTTCTCATACTTCTCAAATTATAATAAAGGCACGCGCACTCGAGTCGTGTGTTACAGATAATTCAGATGTTAGTGGGCAGAGATACCGGAATATTGCTATAAGATGTACAGTGCTCTACTTTGGCTGGTACAGCGCTCTTTCGTTAAAACCTGGGTCATTTTTATGCAGTTCATTTCAACAACCTTCAGGCATCTTCTTTACTTATGAAATTACATTGTGATCGAAAAGCGAGAGGGACCAAAATCCCCTTAAAATATGTGGGGGCGTGTCCCCGTATTTCCCCATGATCTGCGCCCTGGTAACCAGTACAGCCACTACCCGGTCCCCTCAAGGGGCGGACACAGCACCATGGTTGAAGAAATGGCTCCTCTGCCGGGAAATAGCACATGCATACTTTACAAAATGAATGTCCCTCACTTTAAAGTGGTGATAAATTTAGATTGTGCTTATAGTCTGCTTGACCATTAATACATTTGTGTCACATAACAGCCTACACTGATTCCATCGGATTCGTTTTAAAGTCGATTCAATCATTAACATAATAATAATAATTATTGATATCATCATCTCCACCATTATCATCATCATCATCATCGCCATCAACATCATCATTATCATCATCCTCAATCATCATAACCACCACCACCATCATTATTATTATCATCATCATCATCATCATCATCATCATCATCATCATCATCATCATTATTATTGTTATTGTTATTATTGTTATCATTATTGTTATCATTATTATTATTATTATTATAATTATTATTATTATTATTATCATCATCATCATCATCATCACCCTCATCATCCTCATCGTCATAAAGTAATGGCACATTAGAAAAAGGATAATTAATTGTTTTTTACACTCCAGGTGGCGTTTTACATAAACATTACTCAATGGACTACGAAGGAGACGTTACAATTAATAACAAATGTGAGTACAGTATTTAACATTTTGCATCGTTAATTCACTAGTTAAAATGGGAATTCTGCCATCATTCTGTGGTTATTATTTTGACTACGTTTTCGCATTGAAGGCATTGATAATTCCTCGACAGAAGTATTTACTGACATGCTGCATTCTATTCAACAACATACATTCCAAGTGGCTAAAAAAAACGTTATTCACAGTAAATACAGCTTGAGGCTTGTTAACTTCCGTTCCTTGTTTACATTGTAGATTTGTATCTGTGTTTTTTCATTGACAATATATGCAATTTATTACCAAGAGCCTATAATTATCTGGTACACAACTTTTAATCCTGAATAATCGAAATTTGTTATAGCCCTCAAAACATATTTTCTATATTAGTTTTAAAGGACAGCGAAAGTGATCGGGGGGGGGGGCCCAAATGACACCGTCTTTATCAATATTATGTAAATATCTTCATGGATGTGTACTTCCATGATGTCGATATCAAATAAAGCTACAGTACTACTGTAGTGACGGATCATAAACCTATTAATAGGTCCATGGACGGATCTAGAAATTCGAAATAGAAGGCCAAACATTAAAGGTGGTCCACTGATCATATGATAAAATGTAAAAACAATACAAAAAAAGCCTGAATTTGAAAACCGTTTCAAAAGGGCTCCCAGTTTTCAATAAAAGATAAGGCAGCAGATAATTTAACAGAAAATAGCGCTAGGAGGAAGAGTTTTCTACAATTTATCTGCCTTAATGAAAACCGATTTAAAAAAAAAAAATAATGTAGACCTAACAGTCCTTAATTAGAGGGATATATGGGATTGAAAAAAAAGGATAAGCCACACTTGTACGGCGATTAGAGGAGAAATATTTAGTAAAAAGTAAAACACGGCATTTCTTTTGACCTCCAAAGGGAATAAATGAAATAAACTAGAAATCGGCTTGTTTGATAAATCAGCTTAAGATATTTCCTTTAGGGACATCTTAACTTTTTTTGACTTAGGCCCCTACGACATTCTACGCTGAGATTGATAAATCCCGATCGTCTCTGGGCCCCAGTAGCACATGTTGCTGTAAAATAATCAATTAGCGTTGCTCATGTAATCCGAGTTACCATAACTTATAAACTAACATCAACTCCCTCGTCCGACTCTAGGACATTAATTTGCTGATCCAAACAAATATGTTTTAATAGCGAATCCAATTGTGGTCAAAAATCACATGGGCGAACATGTACCGTAAGATTTCTCCCCATGAACATCACCCCAGGGATTTTATTCCGGACCATGAACAGGGCTCTAGGCCTGTCGAGGCCCAAATGACACCGTCTTTATCAATATTATGTAAATATCTTCATGGATGTGTACTTCCATGATGTCGATATCAAATAAAGCTACAGTACTACTGTAGTGACGGATCATAAACCTATTAATATGTCCATGGACGGATCTAGAAATTCGAAATAGAAGGCCAAACATTAAAGGTGGTCCACTGATCATATGATAAAATGTAAAAACAATACAAAAAAAGCCTGAATTTGAAAACCGTTTCAAAAGGGCTCCCAGTTTTCAATAAAAGATAAGGCAGCAGATAATTTAACAGAAAATGGCGCTAGGAGGAAGAGTTTTCTACAATTTATCTGCCTTAATGAAAACCGATTTTTTTTTTTAATAATGTAGACCTAACAGTCCTTAATTAGAGGGATATATGGGATTGAAAAAAAAAAGGATAAGCCACACTTGTACGGCGATTAGAGGAGAAATATTTAGTAAAAAGTAAAACACGGCATTTCTTTTGACCTCCAAAGGGAATAAATGAAATAACCTCAGCCTGTCCTTATATACTCCGCAAAAGTTGGTATGCTGGGGCCAGATTTATCAAACTAGAAATCGGCTTGTTTGATAAATCAGCTTAAGATATTTCCTTTAGGGACATCTTAACTTTTTTTGACTTAGGCCCCTACGACATTCTACGCTGAGATTGATAAATCCCGATCGTCTCTGGGCCCCAGTAGCACATGTTGCTGTAAAATAATTATTTATCACTTGAAACGCAATTAGCGTTGCTCATGTAATCCGAGTTACCATAACTTATAAACTAACATCAACTCCCTCGTCCGACTATACGACATTAATTTGCCAATCCAAAAAATACATTTTGATAGCCAATCTAATTGTGGTCAAAAATCACATGGGCGAACATGTACCGTAAGATTTCTCCCCATGAACATCACCCCAGGGATTTTATTCCGGACCATGAACAGGGCTCTAGGCATCCCCTTGTTTTAGACCCCGATCAGAATTGTTGGACCCTCTATCGACATTTCTCATTTTTCCTGATTTTACGAACATTTTACTACAAAATCCTTAAATCGACAGTCTATAAAGAGTCTATGTATAAATAAGAATAGCTCTGGTATAATTTAACTGTCTATTAATTGGCAGAAAAACCAATTTGGTCATTCATATATTCAATTGCAATTTTGTAACTTACTTAAATATAATTATTCAGTAGTGGAATTATATTGTTCATCTTTCAGCTCAAGACAGACAGTGAATATTTAAATTGGACCTCATTGCGCTGGACTCCGGCCTAATGGGCGTTCCAGATGCTCATTACGGTAATTTTTACTTTTCTTGATCTCAATCCATTAAGCATTTTGAGCATCGAATAAATTCAATCAATCAATCAAAAATATTATATCATGAAAAATGTTTGTATGAAGATTATATTTATAGTATTAAGTTTATTGTTTGAATATACTGTATTTATGAATCTATATAGGCCTATTCATTTCTATCGAATAGTACACTTTTTATAAATTTTATTTACCCATGACAATCAGAATGCTAACATAATTTTGTTGCGCTATTGCGATGTACTAGTTCTACCCAATAAGATATTTAATAATCCTCACATCATTCCGTGGTATGATGATACTATAAATAATTTATATTTAATATGATAATGCTGATATAATAAAGAATTGTGAAGTACTATTATGTTGTATCAACAGCATTGTCCATTGCGATAACTGAATATGATAATGTTCAGGTTGGGGTGCTCCCCTGGGGGGGGGGCAGCCGGCCTGCCGCCCTTCGCCCGCCCTAAGTCTTTTAAAATGGTAAAAAATTGGAGAAAAAAAGAAAATTACATTCAAATTTAAAATCTGTGAGTGCCATTTGCCATCTAGAGGTGCCATAATTGAAAAGTTTCTTACCTCAGCCCCAACCATGGTAGGGCTGAGGTGGTGGGAACCCTTCATCTGGCAAAGTCCCTCCCCGTGGACCCCCTCTGTTTTAAACCACTGGTTCTGCCTCTGTTTTTATTTATATATTATGTTTTGATGATACTCCGTTATAATTCTTTCTCTGTTTCCAAATCTTTTCTCAATATTTTTCTATTCCAGTGATGTAGACAAAGAAGCCACAACTATCAGGAGAGAATATCCGGACGCAATCGTGAAAGGGCAACATAACTTACCAATTATTCATAGATAGCCAAAAATTGTGTCACTGCATCAAGCTTCCTGCCAGCTGGGCTTTCCGGGCAAGAAATTCTGGATATAAAATTCTGGACATGAAATTAATTAAAATATAGTGTAAATTTAATTTTTTAAATGTTTCCTCTGCAATAATGTTAAAAATAAATATTAGCAATGTGTAGTAATTATTGTAGGCTTTATGTTTATTAATATTGTATTAATAAACTTAATGTTTATCTTATTAATAGAGAAAGTAATCCGTTTGTTGTAAAGAATATACGGTAGGCATGTAGAATAATAAGATATAACATTTTGAGAATTAAAATCAGATTTATTGATTTTTGCCGGATGTACATAATATAGGCCTACAGTATATAAGTATAAAATGTATGTATATTATATCACAAATTAATTTCAATGCTTGAAAATAAATATCAAATGGAATGTGCATTTCTTCTCATCTTATTTAATGTCTATGTTTATTGTAATAAATTCAATAGCTAAAATATCCATATTATAAGAAGCTTTTAAGCTTAAGCCAAAAGTGAAGAATTGCTTCATCAATATGTGCTACTTTATCTATTAAACTAGCAATTCTTTCGAGGACGCCCTCAACAAAAACATAAAACCGGAAATGACGTGGTTGCTAAGCAACAAGTCATGCATAATCATGAATATTCAGTGGCACCTGTTCTAATTAGACTAACAATAAAATCTTTTTGGTCAATTTTGTCAAAACTGAGCTAAAAGTTTTTATTGTTAGTCTAATTAGCACAGGTGTTACTGAATATGCATGAGCTGTAGCCTAGCAACCGACGTCATTTCCTGTTTTGTAAAATTCGATAGCACCTTGCCTTCTTCCATAGAAACATGACTGAAAGAAAGTTTCGTAATTTGTTGGTGTCATGTGAATATATTTGGAAAGAGTGTTCATAAGATATAGTAGCCTGTAATAGTGCTATATTTGAATCGAAGTGATTATAATATATTTAATTAGATCATATAGATTAATAATCATGAACTATATAATTTTATTATTAATGCAATTACGACAAAGGAAGTACACACAATGATGTATTATAAATATACAATTTAATTTTATTTCTTACATACTCTGAAATGTTACATCGGAACTATATAAACGTAATATAGACATAATACAAAATTCTAGTTTTATATAATATAA
>NW_022704992.1:122186-131486 GCF_011630105.1 Anneissia japonica | reverse complement strand
ATGTATATACAGACAATGATTTTGAGAACATTAATGGCATTAACATCATGAATTTATATATTTAGCGATTGTTATAATAGGCCTCCTGTATTTAAATGGGTTGTAAAACGTATTTTACGACCCAAGGATCGTTTTCAAGTCAATATATAAATAATATTACACTTTAATAAATTAATTAAAATGATTTAACTTAGCCTACTTTTAAAGAGTACTTAGATTTACATCTTGAATGTAGGTTGCAAAAGCATGTGCCTACGAACACATCTTTAGCTCTGTTTTTTTACTGTTGTTTACATTTTCACTCAGATATTCCGGTTTAATGCCATTGTATGAAATTACTCAAAACAATTTTAGAGCACAGTCTCCAGTGTGAAAACGTAGGCCTGAACAACAACACAGCAATGGATACCGCAATTAAATCTAACACTATGAAGACATATAGGCTTGTACAACTACAGTATGGTACACTCTCTACTTACCTATATGTATATTTTCTTACTTAGAAGAAACACCATTCCAAAATTCAATATTTCAGAAGATGTTTTTGCGACAGTAGTTCACATACACGCGTGCTTCAACCGTAATTTGGATATTATGAGACAGGTGCACATCAACCAAGTATCTGAAGGAAAATTGCTGCCAAGGACAGTAGTTCCCTACCAGCCTAACCTACAAATTATTAGTTCAGCGCTCACCCCTTATTAGCGTCCACCCTCGAATTGGTCTAGTACTGGGGCCGAAACGGTATCCGACCAGTAAAAATCCAGTTTGCCGAAAACCTATGATTGCCGAATTAATGGCCTCTTGCCTAAACCCAGTTTGCCGAATCCAGTTCACCGAAATAATGACAACCCAGTTTGCCGAATCATTTGCCGTCATCTACGTACAAAAGTACAGCATACTGTGCTTTTGAAAACGTGATGGGTGGATCAGGGAGCCATATTTACATTCCCCTATTTGTATCCGTGTAAACGCTCCGCTTTGAATAAACTCCCCTTCTAGAGCCTCATTTCAAAACACCCCGTGCCGTAAATTTTTTCCTCGAATAAACTCCCCCTTGACTGTAAACAGATCTAATGGAAACATTATTCCCAACACTTTCTACTAATGTTTTACTGCAATAGAATTACATTTTAATTACAGTGGAATTATGGGGCGATTGAGTATATAGGCCTAAAAAGTACGTATCCATTTTACACACAAAAAAAAAATAAATGCCTGCCTCGAATAAACACCTCCAGTGAATAAACTTACCCTCAAAAACCATTCTCAACAATTAACGCCTCAGGGCGTTTATTCGACGAAATCGCCCGGGACCAAAACTGATAATTAATTTTCTTTTCTTCTTTGAGAGTGGAAAAGAACAATTTCCAATTATGAATGAATAAATAGATATTTTTGTCCATGTCCTTACTTCCCGCTGGCTCCACCAGTTCGTACAGACGCGGTAAAAGAGTGCTCCATCACGAATGTGTTGTTTCACTGCTTTTGACTGACTTTCGGCAAACTGGGTTTCGGCAAAATGGGATTTCGGCAAAGTGGACTAGGCAATCTGTGATTCGGCAAACTGGATTTCGACAATATGGCGTAGATCCGAAGAAACCTCACCACCAGGCCCTCCCACAGCCCAAATCGGACTTAATGCTCAGTGACGGCGCCATAGGCTTCCAGATATGAAGATCAATTTCTCGACAATCCATGCCAGGAAATTTCACCCTGAGTCTGTAAAAGTATAGTGTTCGCTAGGAAAACACTGATGTTTTCCGACTTCAAATATAAAACCTTTTTTTCAGGAAGTGCCCATGGCATTTTCTTCTTCCTGATTTGAGTAGACATACATTAGGCCTACATTATATAATACACAAAGGAAAACAATGGAAAGTTCACTCATAAATACTGGGACGGTGTCCGGAATGGGTAGTTTTTACCATGTAGTTTAGTCACTTTTGAATGTATAATTATTATTTTATAAATAAATTAGAAATACCGGGGTGACTTGTGAGGGGATAATTTTACCTGCGTTTACTGTATCTAATATGTATCTAATATAGGCCTATTGTTTACAGTTTACTACTACATTTTCCACTCTGAGCCGATCCTTACAATGCTATTTCAATGCAAATATCAGGGGCGGATCCAGAGATGTCCAAAAGGGGGGGCCGAAAGGGGGGCCGAAATTTGGGCCGATCGAGACAACAATGTCCTAGGGGGTCCGGGGGCATGCCCCCGCGAAATTTTTGTGTTCTAGACGCCCGAAAATAACATTTGAGGCGTTGTGGGCTATCATTTTTTTCTTTTTCTTTCTTTTTTCCTTTTTTTTTCTCTTTTCTTTACCTTCCGAAAGGGGGGCCGGGGCCGGGCCGCCCCCCCCCCTAAATCCGCCCCTGAATATTATGTTTGCAAATGGCTATAAAAGGATACAAAACAACAGCTCTACCTCCTATACTACCGAGGAGATAATGAACCATTCCGCTAAGCCCCAACATATTGTGCCAATAAAAAATAACAACAAACCTAGATTTCAAACAAATGACAGTTGATTTTCGTGTAATTTTTAAATTTTAAATAAATATTATGTACCCAATGTTGTCTTCAAATCGGATTAAAATCTGGCCGAATTTTGGCCGATATCGAAAAAAAAGTTTGGCCAAATTTGGTTGTGAGATGGCGTGTGTTTGGCCTTGATCTGTATATAGGAACTCTACTTGAAGCTTGTCGACTACACTCTGGCAACCCTGGTCACACGATCTACAGTAATTTGACGTACACACGCATGCGTAAAAGGCACCCGATTATTCCACCAAAAGGGACATCCCCGCCCATTGCATGTGGCAGGTCGACGAGATACAATAGATTGTACTTGGTCCGGAGTTGTGAGTGTAGCATTTATATCATTAATCAGAAACTATCAATTGTAATTAAACAATTTTCATTTTCAAATGTAAATAATAAAAATAGGCCCTATTTAAACCTAGTCCTAGCCTATACTTTTTTGTAGACCGAGACCTAGGCCTAGGCTTAGCTAGGGCTAGGCCTAGTTATGTCTGTAGACCAGAGAGTTGAGTAGGCTAGCTCGGTCCGTTACTCAAGGACACAAGTGAAATGCACAGTGAAGGATTGAAACCGATTTCGAGGTTGGGAAACCAAACCATTTCCACTATTCTATTCTAAGTTCTGGTGCTCATCATCGCCTGTTTGGCATCTGCAAGAGTGTGTGCTTCTGTCAACAGTGCATCACCAAGTGCTCATTTTAGTCATTTTTAGCACCAAACCTCAAAAGTATGCATTCACAGGACTAATTATTATGATTATAAAAATCAATAATCTGTTTCATTACAAATGTACAAGCGTCGGTAGAATGAGCCGTTTTAAAAGCAAATTAATTATCATAGAACAAAGATATTCACCTGCGAAATCAATATGTAACCTTTAAAAAGTATGGGCTAATGCTATATGATATAAATTATATTTGAGAAGCGTATTTCCTGATTTAGGCACAATAGTCACATCGGCAGCTTTCTCAGGCATATTATATGATTACATATTAAGTTAGAACCCGGAATCTGTAAAGTTAATAATTATGTAGGGTTCTACCAATGAAAGTTTTACTACTTTATATCATTCTGAAGTAATAATGCAATGTGGATCAAAATATTATTAAACTTTACTAAAACCACCTTCCTTTATCAAGAATCAAGAATACTTTATTTTCATCAAACAAATAAGGGAACAATGAAATTTGTTTTGCTGGTTGAATCGAAACATGGCAAGAAGTATGCATAATAAATGTAAACCAGGTGAAGTTTTTTAAAGATTTGCCAAGTAGCATTTAAAATTCATTGTTTATATAATTCCAGGGTTCAAAATGGCAGATGTTGAGAAGAAGTTAAAAGATACCAAGACTATCCTTGTTACTGGAGGCACTGGATTGGTTGGCATGGCAATCAAAGAAATGGCTGATCTTGATAAACGTCCGGATGAAAACTGGGTCTTTGTATCCTCAAAGGATGCTGATCTCACGTACGTAGAATACATTTTCTCAATGGAATTTCAAAGGTTTATTAAATTAAATTGTTGATAAGTTTGTAGCAACTCTTATAACAGCCTTAGTAATTATAAGAATGATTAACTGTGTTGTTTTAGTGTACTTTTTCCATAGAGCTATTAAACAACTAGAGTGCTGACAAGATGGCGAAGCAATGCAGAGTTATGTATGTGTACCATCCAAGATGGCTGCCATAGGAAAGCGCCACCTTCAGGCTTACTATACATATTATTAGCATAAATAAGCCCTCTGACTGACTATTATTTCATTATTGATAATTAGTATTGATAATAACAAATTATTAAACTATCGTAGCCAAAAAGAGGCCAAGTAGAGCATCTTATTAAAAAATAATACAAAATTAAAATCGTGTACATTACACCCATACACCGCAACGCTCGAGTTTCAAACATACGGATAACTAGCTGTACTGAACTTTCTGTGTAAATTGAGGGCGCCATTGAAAATGATAGTGCTTAGGCGAAATTTGATTGGCTGAATCTATGGCAGCCATCTTGGATGGTACACACACACACAGCTCTGCGTATTTCGAACATCAAATACATTGCTGTTAGTGCTCTAGTATTCTTATTATATCTCAATGACTTTTTCTAAATTTCATGGTAGGTCTGGACCCTCCACCCTTACAAGCCCCTTTCCCTTCCTCCTTTTCAAATTCCTGAATCCAGCTACTGCATATGACAAGAAATTATATCTGAAATTGAGTCTAAATGTTGGTGGTGGTAATGGTGGTGATTATAGTGTCACTGGTAGTAATGGTAGAACAATTTTTAATGGCATTTTAAATGATGACAGTGCATGTAAAAATGACCTGTGAAAAAAATAGGTTATTTACGGTGGTAGAATTGATCCTGATGGTAGGGTTAGAGGTGATGATGTTGGTATGCTGACAAGGCCAATAAAACAATATTATCCAAGCCTGTCTGATGCAAAATGCATGGGTGTATGAATGTCCATCATGAACGCTATTAGGCCTTGAGTAGAAATAATATTTCCAACAGACCTTTGATTTGTAAATTTTTTTGCTTGAGCAAAACAAACATATTGGCCTAATGATAATCTGCTTGTTTTTCCTGCAGCTCTGAGGCAGAAACGTCTGCTCTGTTTGAAAAGTACAAGCCGACTCACGTTATCCACCTTGCCGCCATGGTTGGAGGATTGTTCCGCAACCTGAAGTACAATTTAGACTTCTGGGTAAGTTGAAACCAAAATGCTACATTGCATATTTTTGTTCACCTAATTGTTATTTTTAATGATACAGTAATTGAAGGTTTTAACCCAATCAAATACAAGAAAATTAAATATTGAATAAAAATAAAATTGTTTATTTCAACACAGATACTTTGGTATTTAAATATACTTACTGTACTTTATGAAAATAATTGTTATAATCTATGTTAACAGAGATCTGTTGCTTGGTACTTCAGTCACATATTTAATGAGGTAAAGGTAAGTGTATGGTATTAGTAAGGTATACAATTAAAACAATTTCTTTCTTTTACTAGAGGATAAATATCAAGATAAATGACAATGTTCTACACAATGCTTATAAACATAATGTAAGCAAGGTAGTGTCATGTCTATCGACATGCATATTCCCGGATAAGACAACCTACCCTATCGACGAGACGATGATCCATAACGGACCACCGCATGATTCAAACTTCGGCTATGCGTTTGCCAAACGAATGATTGATGTACAAAACAAGTTAGTTTGTATAATAAAAGTTAATATTTTTATCAAACGGTTTTTTTTACTAATGCAATTAATTTAAGATGATGCTGATGATTTGGAAATCTTAATGCTCTATAATCAAATTTGATGAAATGTATTCATATTATTTCTAAAATTTAATTTAATATATTATTTAATTAAATTAAAAGTTGTTGATTTCCTCTATTTTATTTTAATTTCCTCATTTTTCTTTCCAGAGCTTATCATTCGCAGCATGGCTGCACGTTTACCTCAGTCATTCCTACCAATGTCTTTGGTCCATATGACAACTTTAATTTGCAAGACGGTCATGTGATTCCCGGACTAATTCATAAAATATATCGAGCGAAAGGCAGGTTCATGCGTTTTCATATTTTATTTAATTCTCATTTATTTTTAGATTTAAGTTTCTTTTTTAATACATAATGTTTTTGAATATATTCAAATCAACTTTATTGTTCAAAATCATATATATATGCACACACACATATATATATTTATATTATATTATTATTATACTAAAACCACCACCTTTTAGCAGTATATTATACATATTTTTTATTCCCTTTGTAATCATTATATGTATATTTTTATATAGAGGATGATACAGAGTTTACTATATGGGGTACAGGGTCACCTCGTCGACAGTTCATTTACTCCAAAGATCTAGCTCGTTTATTCATTTGGGTTCTTCGTGAGTATGATGATATCAGTCCCATAATCTTGTCTGTTGGCGAAGAGGATGAAGTATCGATTAAAGAAGTTGCTGACATGATCATTGAGGCCTGTGAGTTCAGGGGCAAAGTAATCGTATCCTTTATTTAAGTTTTACATTTCAAGTTTATGGATGATGAAGTTTGGGCGTTGATTGCAAGTACAGAAGCAGTGCAACCAGCTGACCTGCCATTTTTCAATTGTTTACAGTGTTGCCATGTGACTTCACAGTACATTTATTAAGTATTTAATTTTTTTTCTTAACAAAGTTTGATTACAGCTGGACACAAGTAAATCCGACGGTCAATTCAAGAAGACAGCAAGCAATGCCAAACTGAAAAACCTTCAACCAGACTTCAAATTCACACCTATTGAACAAGGTATGCATAATTCAAGTAACCTTTCCTTCCTATCCTGTTTATAACATTATTTCTATGGTATTGTTATTACCAGTAGTGTCAATAGTGGATGGGCCAGACCACTAGGGTGAAAGAAGAGACTGCTGAAAACTTAATTCATTTTGGACTACTGTATATAATTGTGTAAATCTGAAGACCTTATAGTACTCAACTTGTTACCCGCCGTAAAGTTTCATCCAAACTAGTGATCCGTGTGTCTTATTAAAATACCCAATTATTCATCGACAATAATGCAAATGATGAGAGCAGTTTCACTACTGATGAACTTATGATAATCAAAGATGATGACAATATTGATGTTTATAAACGAATAAGCTTTATATTGTGACTAAGGAAAAATGAAGAATTGCCAACTATATGTGATTTGATATATAATTTACTTGACTGATATGGTGATTATATGATCACTTTGTTTAAAAATGATATGAAACTAATTTATTTTTTTTTGCATGAAATAAAAACACTGGTTGCACTTTATAGACTAACTTCAAAGTGCTACAGTGTTTATACTATATACATCTTTTTTCTTGCAGCAATTAAGGAGACAGTAACTTGGTTCATGGAAAATTATGAGACAGCGAGGAAGTAGAATTTGGCAGCAGATATGCACACATGGATGTATCTTGAAGTAAATTACACTGCGCATAACAGAACTACCAATTATAACTACCAGTGAACACAGAATGTATAGTGCAACTCGTTTGGCACCAAACAAGACAAGATATGGCCTGCTCTTGTGAAGGCCACAGGAGCACAACCCTGTGCCACTTGACCCAGAGAGAGAACAAGCATAGAAGTAACTTGACAGCACCTTCTGCTGATATGGTAGTTGCACACATTAACTTGTCACTAGCTGTCAGTGGATATATTTATTACAAGACGTAAATTATGCTATGCACAACAGAACTTCAAATTACATTATAGAAAGCTTGGGGTGTTTACATTTTGGTTAATACATTAGATGAGGACTGTACTCTGGTGCTGGTGGTTGGTTGGTTCCAAATAGAACAAGACATATTTATAATTATGAATACAATTGGTTTGGCGGGCATCTTCTCGTGACAGGTAGGATAGGTCTTGGCAAAAATCAGTGCAACCTCTTGGTTTATACATACCATACCTCCATGGGCATACAAAACTTGAATTATTTCAACACATTCCAGTAATATGAATCTATTTTAGTATATTTATTAAGATTTAACTTTCTAGTCATGGTATCAAGGTAACTATTTAATATTTAAGTCAGTTTACATGACTGCAAGTTGGAAATACTTTTTCTGTACTTGTGTTTATTTATTTAAAGGTGTTAATGATATTCTGATTTTTAATAATATATATAATTGTAACATGTTTCAGATTTTTTCCTCATGAAAGAAAGCAGAATTTAGAATTTTGATGTGTATTACCATTATTATAGCAAAACCAGGCTTACTCACTAAATGCAGATGTGTTTAAAACAGAGAAATTACACATATAAAGATAGTAACATCAAAGTCATACCTTTCATTTATTTGCAACACATTATTTATATTCATTACAGCAAATTATATTGAATAGTGATTTAATTTGTCAATTCATGTGAATCTGAATAAAGAGAGTTTTGCATCCAGTGCACACATAAGTCGGCTGTTTGTAGTTTGATGTTCCCGCCGTCGGACAGACCTGGATCCCCCGTAAAATAACATTATTGTGATTGCCAATCCCTAATATTGTGGTCTAAAAGTACAATTTGGACCATACGAAGACATAAAAACTTTTTTATTCTGGGACTCGGACCGAGGCTCTAGCCAACCCCTTGGTTCTGAACTCTGTCGGACATGTCAGACCTTCTCAGCAATTTCTTGGGCCACCGCTGCATGCACCCCCTGTCATTTTTTCAGTTACCTATGTAATCCAACATCAAGGACCTGTTCTTGTACAGCATCCCAAGCACTCTGGCAGTTGGTGTAGGAGACTGGGATTGTAGATTGGAATGTTGCGATTGTATAAGCAAATTCATGGTTTGAATTGCGCATGCACGTGTCCCGTGGCATCTAAGGTCAATCGACATAAGCCTATGTTGTGTATGGTGTTTAAGTCAACTGATACGAGCATGCACAGTTCTAACTACGAATTGGCTTATTGTGAGGGAAGAACAAGTCAAAGCTGAACTATTCTAAGTAATAAAAATAAATAATAATAATGAAAATGATAATTAGTAATTGACAACTTTGATTTGATTTGATTTATTAGGTATTACTTGACATAACAATACAAGAGAAAAAAAAACAAAAGAGCACCAGGATTACCAATTAAGCCGACGATAGTCATGCCCATTTTCAATGGGGTCCTTATAAAACCAATACAATAAGACACAAAAAAGACACAGATTTTCAAAATTACAAAAT
>NW_022704992.1:111532-122132 GCF_011630105.1 Anneissia japonica | reverse complement strand
GAGCCCGATGTAGCATTTTTTGTCATCATCTGAGTAGACAGTGGCTTTGTAGATGATGGATGAGGTGAGGCAATATATATATATATAAAATGTAACAAATGTAAAAAGGTACAAAAGCAAAAATTCTTAAAATGTTTAGAAAACATTATGAAAGATAAAATCTTCACAGGCAAGAATCAATTATTTTTAAAGAGAAGCATACGTTAAAAACATGTTTAAAATTCAAAAGGTAAAACAAGTTTCTGAAATGTGTTTTTTTAGTTTAGTTTTAAAATTACTCTGTGATCTAACATTTTCATCGTGTCTGGAAGAGATCTGATAGATACTTATTTAAATGACAAATTAAATTGACAAAAAATAAGCAATAGGCAAGGCAGTAAATATTAGTAATGGGATAATTAGTAATAGAAATTAGGTAATAGTTATTGGTAATGGGCAATGATAATTGATAATTTATAATGGATAATTGGTAATTGGCAATAGGAAATAGGCAATTGATAATAAATATTATACATAGATTCTAGGCATCTGATTGGTTATGAAGCGTGCAATAACTTCAACCATCACTCCTATGACGTAGGTTTGAATGATTCAGGGAACGGTAAAATCTATAGCCACTCGGAGATGTAAAGACCGTAGCCTATCTTCCCAAGGGCCGAAGGTTCGAGGGAAGGTACTGTAGGTTACGGTCTCCACATCACCTCAGGGCAATAGATTTCATCATTCCCCTCATGAGCACTCAATATCTGTATAATAGAAACGAGAAAATAATAATAATGATATTTGATAATTGGTAATAGGTATTGATAATAGGTGATAGGCAAACGGCAATAGATAATAGGCATATAGGCATAGGGGATGGATAATACATAACAGATAATGATAATGGATAATTGGTAATTTTATAGTGGAAATTATTATACGAAGATTAGATTAATTAAAGAAAAAATTCCTGATGGCGTGCAAGGCTTATAGGATTTTTTTTAATGCATTAATCTAAGTATAGTAACTTCCTCTAGTGTATAGATACTGCACTACTTTAATTGCTTTACAAGTCAACTGTTGTCTTTTAATGTTAGTTTTATAATCAAACATTGATCTGGATTTTTTTTTTTGTATTAATCTAACTTTCATATAATAATTTCTACTAGTGTATGATATTCTAATTGCATAATAATATTTTGATACACTCTGAAGCTTTCAATTGAAAATTAAAATGCAAGAAAAATAATACTAATACTGCTGTTCCTATATTCTTTGTATAGAT
Source organism: Anneissia japonica (assembly GCF_011630105.1). Lineage (NCBI taxonomy): Eukaryota > Metazoa > Echinodermata > Crinoidea > Comatulida > Comatulidae > Anneissia > Anneissia japonica. The sequence goes on along the minus strand of NW_022704992.1, from coordinate 120,865 downwards.
CGTAAACGTTGGTGCATTGCAAGAATTACCAACATAAGAAGCAAAAGAAAGTACTGTACATAATTTTATTATTTCAACATTTATTTTCATTCACACTTCTGGTATTGTAGCTGCAGATGTGCATATGCTATTAAATTACATCACGCCTCCTGACAGCATCAGGGCTGTGTATACACGTGTAATTTCATATTTACTTACAATGAAAACAAAACAGTGTACTAAATGTCATGAAAGTTCCTTATGTTTTAAATTATAATTTACGATTTGTATGTTATATGTGCTGCACCCTCATCACACTGAAATGCATTATTATTTACTACAATATTAATAAAATATTAATTACTAATGTTAATGTAAAAAATAATTCAAACTATAAAAGCAATTTTATTATAATATTTGAATAATAATTATAATTTCAAAACAAAATTTAATGACAAGAAAGATCGATGTTTCGGGTCCATCATGGAACCATTCTCAAGATCATGATGGACCCGAAACTTCAATCTTTCTTGTCATTAAGTTTTGTTTTGAAATTATATAGTAAGCGTCTCTTAATTTTTAATAATTATAATTTTACAACAAATTGTAATACATTAATAATGAATTACAAAAGCAACTATAATCATATATAGCAGTAATAATAACAGTATTATTAATCAACAATAACATTGTCTTATTAATTTTAACATATATTTACAAATATGCAATTTAATTTGTTATCTAACCATTTCTACAGAAAATTTTAAAAGAGAATGACATAATACTAGAAGAGTTGGTGATCTCTGGACGGGATGAACTGTCATTTGGCTCGTATCTCAAGGTGTAGACGTTTTGCCAGTAGGCGAGAATACTATTTTGTTAAAATTTAAATTAATATAAGTTATTAAATAATAGCACAGAAATTAGCAAGAAAGGTTAGATGGATTTACATACTGGTAAATGAAGCACATTAATAGAATACAGTAACTCAGTTTCATATACAGTTATAAACTTTTCATTGGGAAAAGAAAATAATGAATAATTCAGTTCATTAGGTCTTCACATCTCTGATTTTCACTTCCAAGACAATAATTATGACATTCAATCTCCATTTATTGTCTATTTTTTTTTTGTAGATTATCAACTGTTCACATTTCATATACATAAGTGAAATAGGTTTTATCTTTGTTACTGTAAATGTTTAGAAAGAGCAGGAAAAAGTGCATGAGTAATTGGCTAGTCTACTATCACTTCTCCAAATCACAGCCTAAAATGACGATTTCATTTAATATATGCAATTTCTGTTTGTAAATCTCTTGTAATACAAAACTTTTATGTATCTCCAGCATCTGTTCTTAATTAAAACAATGGATAACAAGGGCTTGACAATACGCAAACTTTCTATTCTGTGTTATTTTACCATTTACAACATCTTAATTGAAATATAATTTTATATTCTCTGTACACTTTATTTACAATCGCAGCTAACCTTCAATCATCTATTACACACTTCAAGAAGCCTTGCATATTCCAGCAGGCAATTCATTACCATAAAAATATAAACACCACAAATCGTTAGGTGATCTATCATTACATTTGAAGTAAATAAATAACCTTTTCATATATCATAACATAACTTCCGAAAATATACAAAAGTACAAATCCAATTAGGAATTTTAGTAGTTGCATTTGTGATGGTGAAGATGTGACACGTACAAATGAAATGTGACACCTGCTAATTGAACATGACACATAATAAAAAAAAACAGGTTGAAACACTGACCTCTCAAAATAAATGAGTTAAATTTTCAAGATGGCCTCAACAACGTGTTGGTGTATGCAACAACTTTCCATCTTACTGCCTATACACTATTATAAGCTTAACTCTTAATAAAGGTTTGCAGATGGTCTCATTCTTATATCATCCCACATTGTATAATTACAATGAGCCTGTGATGCTATTCATAACTAAATATTATTATTTATGTAAATACAGTATCTAAATATGCTGGCTCACCCACAATACATTGAAATAGTTTTGGCTGTCACTTTGAACTATCATTATTCACAATCTTTCGTATGCTATTAATTATTATATTGGGTTTAAAATAAATAAATTGCCTACATTCTAAACACATTTTTTTCAGATTTAATTGTTATATTCTGCATATTCATATAAAACATGTTGCTGTAACTACACAATTTAATATAATAATAATTTTTTTTTAATGAAAATGTGGAAAACAAATTGATCCTGTATGCCTACTATTCTAAATGGTCATAAGAAAATAATAATACAAACCTCAACAAATCATCAACTGTCAAAAACTTAAAATCTATTTAGAAATTAGTGTTTTACAGTAGAGTTATTAATCTATAGCACATCCAAAATGCACACAATTATATGGAAAAAGCTTATTTCTCATTCTGCCAAAAAGATTAAAGTACCCATTCTTTATTATTTCAGTTTTAATTTTCCATTAAGGTTTTAAGCCAGCTTATTAAAATTAGTAATTATGGTCAAACTTTACACAAAAACTTGTGAAAATTAACAATGAATATATATCATGGATGGAACTATATCAATACAGCACATCATTTTAAAACAGAAAAATACACATTAACTATAATCCCATACTTCTGGTGTTTGTGGTCTTACTGAAACCAAATTTGAGGTGGAGCAAGAGAACACATTATCAGTGTTTTCTGAAAAAGTATAATTCAATAGGATCACAAAATCCTTGAAATCCGGTCAACAATCTCTAGGGCACTCTACATGGTATTTTAACATACAGCTAAAATTATATAACAAATCTACATTAGCAAAAAAAATTAAAACTTAAAAAATAAAGATGTGATTGATCTTTGTACAGTATGCAGAAAACAATAGTTCATTAAGGAATAAAAAAATGCCAGTAATTACATCAATTTCTTTTTTTAAATCAATAATTAGGATACACTTGGAATTTTAAGTAGTTGTAGTTGGTAATGTAGCAGAGATGTTTGCAATCTGCATCTATTCGCAAGCCAGCTTGCTGTCAAAGCTGCTAAGTGCAATACCAAACGCTTGCACAGCACATAAAGGGTAGTTGTAATCCATTGTGAAAACTTCTTCACCGACACGCCCAAACTGCATGATGATATAGTCCACTGGAAAAGAAAACAGACAGATTATTATTAGCATTAATGTATTAACATAAAGAAAACTAATAATGTGTATATATATAATGACTATAAATAATTAGTAGCTGAAAAATTGTATCATAAACAGACACAGCCCATTAATTCACAGAATACTGTAATATAGCAAAATTAAGTAACATTTCCAGTATAATACAGTAGAAAATATTTAACAATCTAATGCAATAATACTTAAGATGAATAATGTCGTCAACTAAAGATTCATTTGAAATGATACAGCTGTAAGTTGTCAACACCTTTTAGAACATAAAACTGGCAAATTCCATTATGTTTGATGAATTGGATTAACAGTTTCCTCACCTGATTACAAGAATGTACTCAAAAGTCAAATCTCTTTATAAATATACATGTATTTTTCATGCAAAACCTGTTTATGTTACACAAATATTTCCTTACATCTTACTTTAACTGCCCACCAGTCTTTCAACAAAACAACTCTCATAAAAATGATGATTAAGCGACCGTTGAGGCAAAAAAAAAAATGACTGCATGAAATGCCACAAAGATAAATTCACCCAAAGATTCATGACTTGGTCATTTATCGAAAAAGGGAGAATTTCATTAAATGTCACTAAGATAGTTTTACAGTGTGTTCTGTTACTACGAATGTTCAGATACATTCCCAAATGTGTTCTGATTCTCACAACAATAAATTGACTTACTCACATAAAGCAGCCTAACACAGACATTCCAAAGAACAGAACATGATTAAAGAATACTAGTAAAAATATCAACCATCACACGTTATGGTGCAATAAATAACTAAAGAGAATCGTGCAATATTTTCTTGTAAAACTCCTAGAGAATTGTAATTTGGGAACGAAAAGCAATAAACAGATTTGAAGCTTGTGAGTCTGTTGAGAGTTAATTCAACATTAAGAAGACTTTTGCTCATTTTCATTCAAATTACAAACTTCTTGGAAGACATTTTGGTAAATGTCAAGCAATACAACTTAGATGGCAAGCTTTTCCAAAAAATATTTATATTGAATTACTTAATTCCTCTTACTAGTTTTACCTTACAAAGAGTGTATTGACTTATTTAATATATCATTTGTTTACAACTTGGAATTTACAATTTCCATTTTTAAAAAGGTTAATTATAGAAAAATAAATTGCATGTTAATAATACTTTCAGTGAATTATAATAAGTTTATTTTGAAATCTTCACACATAATACCTACCATCATTCTCGTGGACAATCTGAAAGTTCTTAACAGATGCCTGAGTGACTCGACCATGAAAATTAAGTACGTAAGACTGTGTGTCTGAAAAGAGAGTAAAATGTTTAGAGCGTGTTAAATATGTTTGAACATTCCCTGGCATCTTTAGCATCTGATTAGTTTTATTTTAAACCAACATCAACTTTGCTATGTGAACGACTAAAATGGGAAGATTTGTCTCAGTCACCAGTGGCGGATCCAGAAGTTTTATAGCCGGGATGGTGCAAGTGGCAAACAAGAGCCTAAGGCCCAAAGTGGGCATAAAATATGGTCAAGAGACAACAATTTTGGTAAGTTCCCTTACCTATTGTGGTGATCCAGGGGCTATGCCAGTTGGAAGCTTAGGAGTTTTAGCCATTTTAATCTCTTTCGTTAAAATGATCTCATACTTGGTTAGTGATTTTTGGGCTACTGCGAACATCCAGTTTGCCACCCGCTGGATCCACCTCTGGCCACTTCAATGCTTAGATGGTTTGCATCAACAGTTACATATAGTAAGACACTTGCATCAACTGTTCACCAAATTTTCACTCACAAGTTCTATGAAATATTTCATCATCAATATAGACAATTTATCAGATACCATTATCATTTGAAATGAGATGCAGACTTTAATAGCTTACCATCATTCCAAACAGGTGTTTTGTTGTGGAGTTCAAGTAGATTCTCCATTTGTTTACGTTTGAATCGTTCAATCAAACCATCTCGCTCCTGCAAATGAAATAATATACGATTTTATAATGTATTTAGAGTCAAGCTTTTATTTCATTATATTTAGGTGCAATGTAAAATAAGTATAATTTTCTATTCAATCTCAATCACTCCTGACACACTTACGGAGCAAGATTACCATAAGGCTTCAACAGCATGGTGAGATACATAATCACACATAAGATTAAGTTTTATTCTTAAAGAGCAGAAGAGGTGTACAATTGTAAACTTTAGATCAAAACAACTTACATTTTGTGGTCTGATTGGAACTCTTTCATGGTCTAAGCTCATTCCAGGTATAATTACTGTCATTTTCCTTGGTCCTTTAAATCCTAGCACATTTGTATCCTTGAAGAATAAACAAGATATTTAGGACTGTATATCTTTGTTATAAATGTTAACTTTAAAGAAAAAAGATTCTTATAAAAAAAATCAATCTATTTTAATATTATTTGAATTGTATATCACAGAATTTACTATATTATTTGGGAAAATTTGGAAGGGCAAATTTTTGCAGCAGTGGATAAATAAGTGTTTTTTTTTTTTTATCAGCTGTGAAGTATCAGAGATAGCCCTCATACCTCAAATTGAAACCACAGCAGTAATAGATATCAATTGGTATAAAGATTAACTGACCAGTAAATACTAGTAAGTGAAAGAAAATTTAGGCTGCCATAACATTTTGAGTAATTTCCAATTCTAAGCTCAAACACCATATTTAGCAAAAGTTGTTCCTAGCTTAGTACTTTCTTTTTCCAAATGTCAGAACTCCATCATATCTGAAGTGAAGTTGCAGATATATCGCATTGTCTCAAACTGGGACACTGCTGTAGCAAAGATCAGTGTTCATGAAGGTGACACTTTTTTTATTTTTGTTCTTTTTCATTATATTTTTAATCCCATGTTTAATGTTACCAAGAATGTAATTCATATGGGCAAACATAACATTCTGAAAGTACTGATACATATAAATGGTACCATGTTAGTACGTTAACGACAGTGTCTTGAGTTTGAACTTTCATAATTTATCCATAATAATAAAATTACCTTGTAGATTAATAGTCATAACTGATATTATTCCTATATTGTTTTGTAAGACCATTAAATTTGTTAGTAATCAATTAATTCCTATTTTACTATTGAACTTTTTAAATTTTTAACTTTAAATGTTCTTTTATTTTTAAAAACGTATATTCTATAAGCATTTAGTTGTTTCTTGTGAAGGCCTCCACTCAACAGTGATTAAGTTTACTTTTGGGGTGCCCTGTCTCATATTTGTCTGTGCTTATTCTTTACGTTTCCTTTATTGTCAATTTTAATGTTTTGAGACGAATAAATGAAATGAATGCATAATTGTTGGTAACATTGGTACTTTTAAATAAGTAATTCAGTACTCTAATTGATTTTGTATGTTTTGTTTTCTTCAGACTCCACCATAGATGGTAAATCATTAAACTGCCTGAGCGTGGGCATTGCTAAACGACGACTAACCTGAATACCATTAAAATACCTGGCTGTTTCATGACCTATCATTTAATTTTTTTGGCTTAGGTCACCACAATTTAATTGCCTGTGGTGTAATAGTGCACACTCAATTACAGCATGGAACTCTGAATGTGTTGAAGTTCAAGTGTAAGACAGATAGTAATAATGTCAAAGTAATGATGGTATTTTAACTGTTGGCTAAATACAAGATATTTATTCTATGTATAAGACTGTAAATCATGGGTAGGTAAATAATCACTTGTGTATTAGGCAAGTTACATACCTAAGCCATATATCCTAAATTAATTAAAACATACAGTAAAAAGAAATAGCATAGTGCAATATTACTTAGGTGACCCAACTAGCAATGCACAAGCCAGGTTTGTCAACACACACACATCAGAAAATATACACGTTATACAAAGGTCCCTAGATTAATGAAAATTGAAATGCATAAACATCATAATTATATTCATACATAGTGACTACAGCTGCACTTGATCTATAGGACTGTATTGGATTGGATTGGATTTATTCAGTGTAAACACCCAGGATAGCCCACGGAAGTCTAGAAGAAGACTTATATTTCCAGTGGGGTCCTTCTGGTGGTGATTGGGCAGTACAGAATGTACTGCGTTCTTTAACGTGCACATGGGCCATAAATGCACACGGGATCAACGGCTTAAACGTCTAATCCGAAAGAAAGGTGCGCTATTGTAACTTGTATTTCAGCCCTAAACCTGAAACACAAGGAGAGGCAGCGATGGGAATTGAACCAGGGACCTAGAGATCTCCACGGTTCAGCGCACATGCAGTGGCTACCACCAGATTAGCCGACTGAGCTAAGCTGCTCTCTCTATGTTAAATGTTTTGTTATTAAATAATAACTGATGTTTGATGCTTGTGATTGCTGTTTGATATTTTTGAATATCTTATATTCAGTTTTCATGTACTTATATGTAATATCATTTGTATCAATATTAATTGCTACAATCTGTTTTAAATATAATTTACAATAAAGAATTTATACAAAAATCTGAATTTATAAAGTATTCATGTTTTTAAAAAAACTTGCTTCGTTGTATCACAAATCCTTACACTCACACTAAAATGTACAGTATATTGCATTCATTTACGCAAATTAATATAAATATAGGACACTTGAAATGAAAAGCAATAAAACCGTTTTTTTTAATATATTGAAATTGATGCATGTGCTAAGATTATTGCTGAGTCATCAGTAAAGATGTTACAAAGTGACACACATCAGAATGTAATTGAATTTAAATGATCTGCATTTAAAATGACATGAGAATATGTGTTCATTTCAACTCCCAGGAGACACAAAGCATAGCATCATGTGAATTAATTCATCTGCAAACTCAATCAGTGTTTAAACAGCAATTCTACATGCCACTATATAGCTCTGCCTACAGCTCCTATTAAGGTCTATCCACATGTATCATTTTTTTTATGTGCCAATTGTGATTTGCCCTTATATAGGCATGGTATGACATCATCAATCAGAAACAGGCTATGTATGCATGTATTTAGGATATCGTAAAATCTGGGTAAAACTAAATAATTAATTATATTTATCTGTTCATAAAATCTGAAAAAACCTAAATAATAAATTGTATCTATTTGACTTTTTAATATGGTAATCATTAAATTGATTACTAGCTAATTTAAGAATCTTCAGAATATAATACAAATTTTATGGTATTGATGTGGAAACTTTTCTTGTTCTTGCTTCGAAAGCTAATCACTAACTACACAAACAACCATTTTAAAATATATCATTACCCAACACATTAGTATAATTTATGAGGATAAGCACTGAGTTATAGCCAACCACAGATGGACACCACTGGATGATCTTATTTTCAGCAGGCAGGTACGGATGACTGTATGCCTATGATTAAGTTTCAGTAGTCATAACATGTTTTAAATGCAAATTTATTTATCTAGTTAGTTTGAGATGTTTATTGTCTGTTTCACTTGCTAACCATAAAGTAATAAATAATTCAAATTTCTTGTAACATGCCTGTATATTCTTTTAATTCTACTAGACATTATGTCTAGTAAAATGCAAATTTTGATTGTATCCAATTTGAAATATAAAAAAGAGAATAAAAAAAAAATCTAGAAGATTAAGTGACTTACATAAATGACGGCTGATACCTCTTCTCGTACATTACTACCGTCTTCCATTCTGCCAGGCTTTCCCGGGCTGATACCATTGTCATATATTGTGAATTGTGTGCCCATGAAATTTGACCTAGGAAAGAAAATCACATCATAATTAACATTGAAAATCACCATAGAAACCATGAACATTTTTATGAGAATACACTTTGTAAAATAACAATGGGACATAATAATCTGTCGTTACTCTCCACGTGAATTACAAAATCATGGTATCCTAGCAACAGTAACGGTACAAATAATACTCAAGATATATTGAACTCTGTACATTAGGATAAACAAAGCAGCCAGAATACAAATACAAAAACACCACATCTAATTTTAATATGATTTTCATTCACAATACTGTAAACATGAATCATTTGTCTTCTTTCATGGGTACCTTGATACCAACCAAATCTATCTTGCCGGGCCTCCTAATTTGCTGCATTTAAACAACGTTCATTTTTTCTTGTCTTTGTGTATCAATGAAATATGTGTGTAACATGGTTTACACATACATGCAGCTATCTACAAACAATGATTT
>NW_022704992.1:31756-111369 GCF_011630105.1 Anneissia japonica | reverse complement strand
GTCAAAAATGGGATGGAGGTTAATCTGAATTTTTGGATTTACTGAGGGCCAATGTGCTTGCAAAAAGCCTTAATGCATTGCTTTAATACAACTTTATGCTCAGTAATAATAGCTACTTTTACAGATGTTTGTGGTATTCTAGCCAAAGACGGTAGGCAGAATGCATATGTAGGGTTTTTAATTTACTTAAAAGAATTGATGTCAGGCATACTTTGTCCATCTGTGCTTGTTGGTCATGGTATCTACACTATTGATTGCAACTAACACTTCGGTAACACAAAGATATTTTGTTTTTCTATATTTTAGTGTTTTTCAAGTATGATCAAGGGGATGGGAAGTGCATTTAACGAAAAGGTATGAATGTTTAGTTAACATAAGATGCGGCTATATGCATTTTAGTTTATAAAACTGTGAGGCCATTTGTATACAAAGTCAACAGACTTGCATCAACTCAATAACTTGAATTTGAATCACTCTTAATACTATATTTTGAACTATTAATAGCTAGACACTGTTTAACTCATTATATTGATTGCCTCATTACTGAAAGCTGGGAGCCTTGCCTCATGTTTTTCAATAGACCAATGGTTATTTCATAGATAATGGATTTTAGGTATGATATTACCATATGGTAATTTGTTTTAAAAGAAATTTAATGAGGTTTGGATATAATAGAATTCCTAAAGTCAGCTGATGGTGTTTTAATATATATATATATATTTATTATATTATATTTATTCAACAGTGTTAACGGCTAACTACCTTCAATATCACACACGCACGCACAAACGCACGCACACACACACACACACACACACACACACATATATATATATAATATATATATTTTGAAGAGTGGGTTTGCATGTATGCTCCATTATGACATGAAATATATTATTTTATTGTTTTTCTGAAACATACCGTAACTTTCCTGAGTAGGACTCTCCATCTCTGGATAAATCTGTGGCATCTGTTGACAACAAATAGTTGGAAGTAGTGCTCTTTTTCCTTCGTCGAGCAGCTAACAGAAATATCTATGATATATAAAATTATTGCATTGTAGTTCGAAAAAATATACAGCTCCATCGGACATTTGCATTCATACTAAAGAATATTAGTTTTGATATTATTTTGCAACCAGTACACAACAGTGATGGTAATTTAATTTGTTACAATGTCATCATCTAACTTATTGCTCAAGGCATGTCTTTCAAAAACAATCTACGGACAAATTGAAAAGTGAAACATTGTCGTAATAATAATGTCTATTATGATCTGATCATAATATGTCTGTTATGTTAATCTATTGTAGAGATTGATTATGGTATTGAGTACACTCTAGTCTTCTTCTTCACATCTAAGTGGCAACGTAACATGATTTTGTTCGTTCGTTCAATTTATTGTCATATACAAAGTAAATGAAATTTGTTTTCAGGAAATCTTCCGGTTTGTAAAACTTTCCCGCGATTAAAATTCATTCATCATATACTATATTGCCATCTAAATACAATTTAGATCAATCAGTAAGAAGAAACTGTCATCTAAATATAATTTAGATAATAATAATTAATAATAGTTGGATTTGTATAGCGCATCATGCGAAAAAGCCTCTATGCGCTTGGGGATCAATCAGTAAGAATAAAACTGACACGTTTTACTAAGAAAATAATCAAATTGATATAATTATAATTTAATTATTACTTCATTTATAATTTCTTTTATATACGGTTATTCTCTACCACATATTTCTATAGCAATAAACAGAACGTGTCTCACCTTCTTTCCATCTTCCCGTTCCATGTGTAGAAAGTATGTCGGGTACATTCCCCTGTCAATCCCTTTCTTATCACGGGAGATACGGCATCGTATCGTCTGACCTTGAGGTGCCGGCTGTATCACAAATTTATCCAGGTCATCAATATTAGACCCACCTCCAATAGCACCTCTTGAGTCCTAAGAAAATCAAGATAATAATACACAACTTGTAAGCCATAATATGGCTTGAACATATTATGTTCAAGCTACTTTTCATAATTATGGTATGGTAATGTAAAATCAAGGTAACTGACATGTTCCAGAAAACATCTATTTTACTTAAATACTCATTAGAAATTTGTGAGTTCACATCTTGACATGTATTAGCTTTACACATTCTTGTTGTCCTGGTTACCAAGATGAATGCTTAAGTTGCATGGATTAATAATCTTCATGGCTTAATAATCTTCATGGCTTAATAATCTACATGTCCCTTATGAAAAGCACAAAACAGGTTGGAAAACAATTCAAGATGACTGATTTTTGTTGTTTACAAGTAATTAATAGTAACAGTTGTGTTATAGGACAGTAAAGGATTGTATTTTCTGTTGTGAAATTCTTCCAAGAACATGAAACAAATAACAGCAAATTATTAAGACAAAAAAACCCCCAAATAAACCATAATTATGAAAGATGTATGCTATAATGCTCTGACTACCGAGTGAAAATGTTGTAATCACTGCAAGAATTACAAGTTTAGCAGTCCCACAAGCTGTTAATGGTTGTCTGATGTTGCTGCTAGCCAATGTGCACGTACAGTGCCTCATTACCCACATTTACACACCAAGACAAACAACGGCAATCGGAAAAAACATGACAAGTTATATATTTGCAATTGTGCTGGTTATATATTTGTCAATACTACTTCCCCCTATTATTATTTAATTTATTTATGTATTTATAATATTAAATATTATACTATAAATATTATATTATAAGTCCTACAGAAAATAACACAAAGGTATTGTTTTGAAAATGGTAGACAATGAAGTGTTTTTGCCATTAATATGCTGAAATAAATTAGTTGGCAAACAATAATCTGCTGAGGTTTTACCAATCCGATTATTCATCCTCATTCCTTAATTGAAAGGAAAATCTAGAAAAGCTATTAACTGCTCTCCTGGGATCAACTTCAGAAAGCATACGAGCGCCTAACAATCTTTTAAGGAATCTTATACCAAATTCATCTCAAACAAATAAACCAATATGTTCCAACCAAGTGTCGGCAACTTCTGCGTTAGGCAAGAAATCAATGAAAAATGACATTAAATAGAATAAAAATCAGTGAAGCATTACGCAAATCTTTTCAAATATTATGTCTGAATCAATCTTAATAACAATCTACTGTAATAAAATAAGAGGACAAGCAACAGTGGTAGTTTAAGCAGCAGCAGGTAGTGCCTTATTCTGATACATAACGATGCGTTTAAAGATGTATTTGTAATTAAGCCAAATTATTATATGCACACCTGATGCTGATGGCTAGATAACCAAGAAGAATTGATGACAGGGAGAGAGCTTGGTAGTTTAGTGACAACAACTGAACATAAAATACTGATAAGCTCCAATTTGGAAAATCGCCAAAGAGAAAGATTACCAAATACATGAAAATAAAAATGCTAAAAACAATACAAGAGAGACGTGGGAACATTATTAATTTAAAAAACAGTATACAAGTACTTAAAGTCCCAGTAGTATAAATAAGGAGTAAAGTTTATTCCAAGAGGAAGGTAAAAGGTACGTTAACACCGAAACGAACAGTAAAGATTATGCTGTTTAGCCCCATCTAAATCTGCCTCTGGGCTAGCACTACTGAAACGAACGGTAACGATTATGCTGAGAAAGAGGGAGGTAGAAGGCTAAAATAACAGAGGGAGAGGTTGAAAGCTAGTAACTCTGAAAGAAATAAGGAAAGGATACTCATTAATCAATAATGTTACACATTTAAGAGAATACTATAATGACCAAATGACAAATTGATGAGATCATGCTAATCCATGGTAGACTTAACTAACCCCCATTTGTGTACATATTAATCAAACTAGTTACGTCAATGTGCAGATTTACCATCTTATCAAGGATGTTCATCACCACGATATTTTCAGGATGCGATAGAGTACGTCATTAAATCTCTCATGGTAAAATATGGATTCTTCTCTACAACAATTTCAGCAAGCTAGGACGATAATTAGCTACAGTTGTGTTTGTAATCAAAATTTGAAGTAGTGGATGCTTCATAACCATGGCAACGTAATGTCCGCTATAGCATCTAGTTAATGCAACCCATTGTTAAATTGAAAGCTAACAAAAAATTATTAAAAGTATAATCAAAATTATTGAAAATAAACATTTATAAATAATTTCCAGAAATCAACTTGAAGAAATCTGTGAAGTAGTACAGTAGTTCCAAACACTTAAATAGTCATTAACAGCCACAGCTGGTTGAGGCCATATTCATGCTTCTAATACCAGTTGCATATTAAACATCCTGTACCTCCCATCATATTATTGGTTGTTATATAAACACCTACTGTACATGTATCTCATTTCTGGCGACTATTAGACTTTATAACTCGCATGAATATCATGTGAATATACTGACCAGCAACTTTAATATAGATGGATAAATTTATTGTTCTATTTATAGAAATGATGAAAACCAATCCTATCGTCAATTTTGGAGCATTTGGAATGCTGAATACACAAGGATAACTTCAAAAGAATCATGCAGAGGAAAATAGGATAATAAAAATAATGTTTAAAATACGAATATTGGACATAGTCATTGCATACCAAGAGTAATGCAATGTCTTGTTGGATGCAAAATGAATATGTTGTTGGAATTGACATGTCGACAAGGACGCGAAGCCCGCCCACAAGTCACAAAAACCTTAGACAATGGCAGCTAGACTTACCGAGTTGGCAAACATTTTCTTTGCTATCAACCTTCTTTAAGAAAGAGAATTCAGGGTAGGTGGTATGCAAATGAAACATATATTCATAGAACAGGCGGGGAAATTATTGTAAAAGCCTCTGTATTCACTCCCAAAGGAAGAGGGAAAAGCCGCATTCAGTCAACCTCGTTGTCTGCAAAGGCCAAGTCACTGATGCGCACTGCTCGTGAAAACCTGGGTATCTATATCCAAGCATATAGACATCTAGGCCTAGGCTCATGTATGTTTTGCGTTGACAACCAGCTGTCTAAGGAAATTAAAATGTCCGAGAAAAAGTTTTTGATCCCGTGACTAAATGACGCTCGCTGATTAGTCGGTTTATCTTTCAATTAAATCTCGTCGAGATGTTAATTGGGGGAAGGAGTGAAAAGAAAACAAGAGGAATTATTTAATTGTTGCAAGGGTTTACGTTTAAAATTTGATTAATAACCTGATCTGGTTGAAGCAACAAATTGGTAAAAATTCCAAGTTGTTCTCTCATCCATGTTTAAAATCTGAATCTAAAAGATAAATACACGACGACAGACAATGCTCAAAATGCATTGTTTTTGAACTCTAAGATTTTACTTTGTCTTGTTTTGGCTCCTATCGTGAAATCAACCCATTTTGGCTTGACTTCATCAGATATCTTAATGATTACCGAATGTTGATATAAAATGAAGTTAGCAACAACGGTACATTTCCACGTGAATCCTGAACCTATGCATTATAATAAACTTCAAATTTAATTCAAATTTATAAGAAGATTTTCTTGTATAACTACTCTGTACCTATCAAATAATTTGAATCACCTTCCTACAAATGCTATATTACTGATAATTACTATAAAATAGAAATAAACCATGGGAAGGTCTAATGAACATACACAGATTATGAATTATAAACACAGTAACATATGCAGATATCTCTAGATATCACTCAGCACATCAATCCTCAAAGGCACTCTTCATATTATGAATACAGTTCTGCATCATGACAGCAAAGTCAACACTTAACCTCAATATAAGTAATAATTAGATCCAAAAAATGCAATACTAATAATTTCAATAATTAGGAGAGAGGCCAATTATGTAAACATTGAGATGCATATCGAATATCCAAGAATTAAATTAAGAATGTATTTCTCTTTATTTGGTATCAGGCATATTTGGTATCAGGCATATTTGGAGTTGAATTGAATTATGTATACATACAATTATTAATAGTATACATTCTCTTCTGGTTTATCCTCTAGGAAGAATTGTACGTTTTAATAAGTCTGAATTATCACAGCTGGGGCAGATGCAAACTTCTGCTGGTTGTGAGAAAAATCCCTGGGCCCACATCGAGGTCTAGTAATGGTGTTCCTTTAGGTATTTTTCAAGCATTCAACATGGAAACTAATGTGTAAATATTATGTATTATTAAGTATTATGTGTTTATTATATTCATTGCTTAGAATTGTAGTTTTTGCTTGATAAAATGTGGTATAAAAAAGATAAATATTTTTAGGAAAATGTAAAATTTGCTACTCTTGGGATTTCAACCTAGAGATTTACCAATTACCGTTTTGTTTCTACGATTTTGTTTCCTGATGATGACATATTTAATGCCGAAATATTGAATCCAGACATGATGGCGTGCATTTTCAATACTTGGAGTATGTATTATACTATCTTATCTGAGATTAATTAGTGGACCTTTCGGTTTTTGTTGAACAGAGTTATATGAGGCAAGTTGAGAGTCTCTTAGATTTCCTATATGGGACATGTTTTTCAAGGTATTGGATTTAATACATAATTAATACTACCGCCGATAGTTAAAAACACATTACATAGAGTGCCCTCTATATTAAATGGCAGAGTTTAACTGAAGGATTTGATTCTATCGTTCGTTGTTATAACTGTGACAAGTCATAATGCAGCCTGTAACAGTATCCTTTACGATATTACAAAATAACAGCTCCATGATAACAGTACCTGCATCGCAGGCTAAGGAGATAGTTGGACACTAAGCTATCATCTACGGCTGTGAAACCTTCAGTTGGTAACTGTGAATCTAAGACACACAAATTGCATGAGAGTAGCAACGTTAGCACACACATTCAACCCAAATTACCCAATGTGCTTTCTCATTACAATGGAATTTTCCCTACAGACTCTAGGACTTTACTGTAATGAAGAACTAAGAAATGCAATTAAGTTGATATAAAGAAGGCAACATAGGGACCTAAATCAGATGCATACCTGTACATCTTCTATTTATAATATTGTTTTCAATTTAAACATCTACTTTTTTTTGAAAAATGTTAATTAAATTTATGGAATTGTTCTTTTCTCACTCTCTCATTTATTGCCTATACTGTAGTAAAATTTTTTTTATTTTATGAAACAGGTACAACAAATCTTTTGTTACATATAGTGGAACCTGCATATATTGATTGCATACTAGCTAATAAAAAGCATAATAACAATAAAATAGCAATAACAAAACAACAATGTATCTTGGGTTATGACACAGTGAAAATATATCACACACTGTTTGTCATAATCATAATTTCAGCTGGGATAAAGCATTTTGATGGATTATTTTATAGGGTTTATATTCCATGTTCATTACCAAATTTATTTGAATAAATGCCAAGGGACGTTTACTGCCGAGGGTTTTTGAGGGAGCGATTATTCGAGGGATGAGTTTATTCAAGGGAGGCGTTTATTCCGGATGAGGCGTTTATTCACAGCGAGTTGTTTATTCAAAATAAATATGGTACTTCAATAATTTTAACAAATATAATAATTACTGGAGTATGTTACTGAATAATCTCAATCTATTTTTATAAACCTATTAAAACAAATATACAGCATGGTAATTTCAGGTGCTAATGTTTTAATCTAATGTTACAAAAATCAATTATTGCCAGACCTAATAATCAATAAGGTTGACAGCAATGATGCCAATGATAAAAATATAAGTAAGTACTATATGCCAGTCAGTTTGATCACAACAATTAATTGTAAGCTATAAAACATGTAGAATACAGTCATAAAACATAATATTAAAATCTATAATATAATTATACTTAGAATTATATAAAAAAAGAACAGTTTTAAAGACACAATTCACACAAACAACCTTAATAAAATGAATTTTTAATTTGTAATGGCAAGGATCATCTATTTCGGAACAGAAACCATGCATGAAAAACCTGGTTTTTAATTAATTCACCACAATAAAAAATTTACTTAAAATATTATGTGATGCCTTGGGACCATGATGAGTTACATAGTTGGTGGCCAAAGCACTGAATGGCCATCATCGCCATTAGGCCTAATTATCAGAAATTATACCGAATAGCTTTTACCCAATTGGTTACTATGGCAGCCATTTAGATTGGAGACACGCACAAAAGATTTTGTCATAATTGGCATAACTGGTTTTCTTGTACATTGCTTAAAATTCTGCAAAAAAAATAATGGCTAATATCTGTGGTGAAGTCATTCTTTTGTCCTATATTTTGCTTTTGTACTATGAGCGACTAGTCCTCAGAAACCAGTCTCATGTGTAAACATAATACCAGTCTTGTATGAAAAAAAATAAAAAAAATACTTGCATCACACGCAAACAACTCAGACCAGCCTCGCATGCAAACAACACAGCTACCAGCCTCACATGCAAACAACACAGCTACCAGCCTCACATGCAAACAACGCAGCTACCAGCCTCACATGCAAACAATTCAGACCAACCTTGCATGCAAACAACACAGCTACCAGCATCACATGCAACCAACTTAGACCAGCCTCGCATGCAAACGACACAGCTACCACCCTCACATGCTAACCACTCAGACCAGCCTCACATGCAAAACAACACAGCTACCACCCTCAAATGCAACCAACTTAGACCAGCCTCGCATGCAAAATACACAGCTACCGCCCTCACATGCAAGCAAACGACACAGCTATCAACCTCACATGCAACCAACTTAGACCAGCCTCGAATGCGAACAACACAGCTACAACCCTCACACGAAGCCAACTTTGACCAGCCTCGCATGCAAACGACACAGCTACCACCCTCACATGCTAACCACTCAGACCAGCCTCGCATGCAAAACAACACAGCTACCACCCTCAAATGCAACCAACTTAGACCAGCTTCGCATGCAAACAACACAGCTACCACCCTCACATGCAAGCAAACAACACAGCTACCTGTCTCACATGCAACCAACTCAAACCAGCTATGCATGTAAACAACACAGCTACCACTTCTCACATGCAAACAACTCTAAAATTAGTACTTGGATATCACAGATAAACTACACTACAGAACAAATACTTACCATGCCAGAGTTTGGTCTTTCTGGTTGGCTGTTTGTTGAGTTTAAGTTGGAGTTTGAATTTGAGTTGAGGGTGTTCTCGAGTACATCATCATACTTTGGAGGTGGGTAAGGAGATGTAGCTTGTATGGATGGTACCGTTGGTATCATCTGCTCATCATTCTCTTCAAAGTCTGCCTTTGATGATATTCCCATTGCTTTAAGTTTTTTCTCAGTTTCTGTAGGGAAGGAAATTGGGATTATATTTGCTACTGTATGATGTTGAAATAAAATATATGAAAATTTTAAATAATCACATTTTTTTGTCATGTAAAGTATGGAGAACATGGAAACTGATGTCCAGACTATCAAATTTTATTTGACAAAAACATATGACATGCCTAAATACAGTCATGATGACATCACATCATGACCATATATAGGCACATAATGACTATATATGGGCAAATAACAGTTTTTTGTCCAATCAAAATTTGATAGTTTGGACAGAGCTTTACTAGATGAAATAAATTTGCATTGAAACCTGAAAGCCAGCTTGAGTGGAATACAAGTAGTATAATGTGTGTGTATTTTGAGGAACCATCTCATCTTTATTTTATACTGTTGTGACAAAAACGTTTTATCATATCGTATGGTATTTGATTGATGTCACCGCATTTTTTGTAAGACATAAATTGGCATGACAACTTCTGATGGATAAACAGTTAGGTTAGAGTTGTAGAATATCAACTAATATTTATAAGTGAGCAATTTGTAAACCATGGACTGGGTGGTGTTGTACAATATTTTTAATAAGATTTTGCTGGTAATAAATGTTAGATAAATATTAAACAAACATTTTTCGAAAACATGATCAAAGTAACATATGCTCAATATTGAAATTTGTTGCTTTGAAATCTTTTCATTTTTTTAAATTTTAAGATATAATAATATTGAAAATTAGATAAAACATGTTTAAAAAAGGAGATAAGACTAATATGAATCAAGCAGACATATTACAAATGAAACAACTTGAGAATCTCAAAGCCACTGACACTTTCATTTTGTAATTTACGATGACAATGACGGAGCACACATTAGTATCAAATAGGTGTCACAATTAATCATAAAAATCATCATCCAACAACATGTTTGCTTTTGGCGATAATACTGGCTTACACAGTTATTGCCACTGCTATTTTAGGAACTAATTTTCTAACCTGTAGTTTCTTTAAAGCGTGGACACTCGTCATCTGAATCGGTGCTTGTTGAACCAACCGTGAGTACTTGCACAGTAGTGGAGCTGCCATTCAACATGTATGAGGCAGGCCCATCAATGCCTAAGAAAAACATATAAGAATGATCATTAATACCAAATTGTTTATATTAACAATAATCATTATACAGCACCTGTATATATTCTATTAATTTGATTGGTTGAAAACAGGTTACATGAGATTGATTTAAAATAAATTTTCCATGGCTATTTGAGTACTAGTCAACGATCATTGAATAGTACTTTTTTATCTACAAGACTACAAAAATCTCGGATGCAACAGGAGTGAGAAAAATTAGGCGCTAAAATGGCAGGGCCATTTGGTACTGGGTCATTTGTACTTTTGAGCAAAGAAGATTCGGAGGAATTAATGCATGAAAGTTATAGCGAATCAACAAAAAAGGGAATAAAATATGATTTAACCATATGGAGTATTTCGCCAGCTTCAGCAGTGAGGATTTGAGTCTATTAGCTGGACCTGAACCTGATTGATGCCTAGGCCAGTTTTATGCTGGCCTTCGAAAGGAAGATGGGTCCTTGTATTTGAAGAAGAGCATGCAGGCGATCCAGAGAGGGATACAGCTAGCGCCTCGTTGAATAGAACATCCAATCTTTTACCAAATGAAATATTCTACTCCATTGCATATAAACATTCATTATTTGTATAATAATAACAAGGGCAAGTTTTCTAAATGACAACCACAAAAACAAAACATGGAAAACATACAAAAGTTAGGTTGAATTTAGAGAGAAGTCAAATGCTGTATTGGACAGTTGAAATATTGGTAATATACTACTACAAGCTGGGGGTACTAAAAGATATGTCCTGATATGGATACCTACTACAAAGATTAGGTAGTGATTAAATAACTCCATGACTTTTAAATACCATTGGAATATAAGGGTGGAGATTCAAAGGTTATATGAGAGGTGAAACAAAATGAGATTATAAGGAAGCTTATCAGAATCCTGTTCAAAATACAAAACAATCTATATTTATCAAAAATAAATATTGATAAGTACTAAATCAGGACACAAAACACTGCTTTGAATTAAGTAACTTTTCATCCTTTTATAATTTACATCAAATTTACAAGTTTATGCACTACTACTACTACGAAGGCTCAATATTGAAACACCAATATGTAAACAGGTAACTTAAAATGATTACTAAAAGAATATTCAGTGTTGAATATCAACTTGTACTTCCATTATGAAATCTTAAATTCATATTTTATGTTTTTAGCCAATTTAAAAAAGCACTCAACAAATTTATACATTTTAAAAAAGCTGGTATAATGTACAGTTCAAAATCCACTGAAAGGGAATGAGAAATCATAAATGAATGATGATTCTTCACAGAGACTTCTTGATATTTAAATTTGTTCAATGACAGAAGACATATCAGACATTAGCATTAGAGCTAAGATTTACAGATTAAATTATTGCTGAAAGAAATATCCTGGCCTGCTAGTGTTATGTGTTGAGTAAAACATAGGAGATCAACAACACTGTGCAAATTATACAGTCATGCGAACTTTAATACATAATTGATCTCTAAATATTTATATTACCATAGCTATGACCTTTTTATTAGGATAACTTTCATGTTATGTAAATTAGGTATTATGGCATCTTTAGTGAAGTATCTTACAATAATTTGAGTAGACTAAAAAAAGTTTGTGACAAATTCACCGTACAAACGCGTGCACAGATCTGAAAGAAATATATCGTAGTGGCATTCTTTTAAACGTTTTGACATTATTGACATTTTCTGTGTTCTTATTTATGTTAATTAAAATACCATAAAGAAACACTTTTACGAATCTACAAAATATTGGATGAGGACTTATCACGCTACAAAAGCAATACATGTGGGAATTCAATAATCAATTACGTTTAGTGGAAGGAGCAGATACGGTATATATACTGTGTAGTAGTAGGTAAGTGGAACGTACCACTTCAGTGATTGCGGCTGATACAAAGGCATACTGTATGTTCAATAACTATAACGGAACAAAATATATTATAAAGTGTCCATATTAATCACTAAAATAAGTCAATGATGAATATAGAATGTCTACATCTATCACAACATTGTAGCATAATCTAGTTTTTATTATACTCTTTATCAGTCTTCTTTATTCTTACTTGCTTTTTTTCAATATAACAAACAAAATTATTGGCTCATAATTCTTCCTTATATACTGTAAAAGGTTAAATTTGTCTTTCATTTCCGAAAGCCTTTCTAAATATTAAAATTATAGTTAAAGGACATAGCAGCATTCAATATTATGCTTTAGAATATTCATCTTGTATCAGGCAATATACTTTGGCCAAATGGGCTTCACACACTAGTTACTCCTGTGGCCGATACAGAGGAGGTGATAGTTGATGACACCAAGATGTTTGAGTGCTTTTTTATTGGGCAAAAATTATACAGATGTTGGCAAAAAGGCAGCAGCTTTTTTTGTTTTTGAGGGTGGGGAGTTTAATCATGAGAAAAGTTTTGTTCCTGTATCTCTCAAAAAATGTCATTTAAACTTGCCATTTATACAGGAGTGCCCTTTTTCTTTCTAACCCCCACACCCTGCAAATTATATCTGGACCCGCCCAAGCACTCACTGACTCGTGAGTTCAAGTAAGATATTATTAGTTCCAGGAGACGATAAAACTTATTTTAAATTATTCAATAATAATAATAGTATATAAATCTCTGAATACTTCATTTTTAATATTTTGTAAGTATTTGGGGACGTACTGAATATTCGGTACATGTCAAGTAGGGCAAAACATCACTCCTATGATATTTTTCTGATGCAAACTCACATCAAAATGTTACACAATCTCACAATATTATTGATAATAAACTCAATTACACACAAGCTAAGAGAACTTACTATACATAAGTAAATGCACAACAGCCAATCATTAATGGGAGCTCAGTATGTTGGCATTTCCCACTGTAACACAATGAATTCGCCTCATCTTTGACTATCCAGTAGATATGCTGGTACTGTATTGGGCATGCAACTATTATGTACATACATGACAGAAACAATTTAAAAGCCATCACTAAAAAGTAATGATGCATGATAATGTTAAACACACCGTGTAAACTATCACTTGCGGATGAACTCCTTGTTGGAGAAACCAAAGGACGTGTCTCTTCTGGGAGCCGTCGCCGTGTTTTCCCACCTGAACCAGTTCGCTCCTCATTTGGTTTTACCATCATAGGTGTGCTGTTCTTCTGCCGCTGTTTCTCCAAAAGGAGTCTTTTCTATGAAACGAAATTAAAAAAAAAAAAAGTATAATTTTTTATTGTTTTTCTTATTGGACAAACATACAGTAGCCGGTGATAAAATTTATGAAAATTACCATTAACAATAAAAATGACATTAACAACACTTAAAAAGAGTTCCATGATCAGTTATGAAATATATATTGAACATTATGGATGTAGCTCCTGTTATGTTTAATGCATTATACATTCAATGTAAAGTTTAATGCATCGTACATTGAACGTTACAGATGCAGCTTCCATACCGTTCATTGCATCATACATTGAACAAATGGAAGCTAGCAAAAGACTAAACTACTACAGTATATGACTAGACTTTCATGATTATCTAACATTTAAATCTTAATAGCACCTTATTTCTAGTTTATAAAACCCTAATACTAACATAAAAATGTGCTCCTCAAAATCTATCTCATACAGTATGTTATAAGACAGGTCATATAGCAACCATCTTGATAATGTTAGATGAAACAAATTAAAGAGTTTACTCCATGTCAAAATATACTACATAGACAGGAGAAAGTCAAGATTACGTAGAGAAATGCAATATTAAAATTTATTCTCGCGTTCATTGAAACATGTAATTCCCCAGCAGCAGTAAATTTGTTACAAGTCCATTACTGAAGGCTAATTATTGCTGACGATGTTTTTCAGTGCAGAGCCACGATTAATTAAATACACTGCACAAATTTGGAATCATACTTTTTCTCTTTTAGAGTGGGAGAGGATATGCCTTATGGGGGCTCTACTGCATTAAATATTTAGTACTTTCAAGTACAAATTATAATTTAGCACCTTATTTCTAGCGATGCCTAAATTACAGGCTTCATTCTTATATGGGTGTCTTGAAACTAATAAAAATTAATTTTTCCATACAGTATTGACTTCTTTTTGATCAATTTGTTTTTTTCTTTCTTAATCAGTTTTTATCTTGTCATCTCATTGAAACCACTATTAAATGACACATTTTTATGTTAAAGCTTGATTATAGTCAGTTCTTTTTCACAATTCCACTTTAAACTAACTATTTATCATAATATATATTGTGCTGTAAAAAATAAAATATTCATTTATATAACAAAATTTGAGCAACAGGGAGGGTAGGTGAACTAAATTCTGGAGTTATGCAAGTGTTGAATCTTCTTCCTTCCTAACTACCTTGATTTAAAATGATACACCTAGGCAGGTGTCTAACCCTGCCACTTGCCTGACAGTATTACATCTTTATCCTCGAGGAAATGCCTTCCATAGTTTTCATCAATATCCATTCAATTAGCATGCTGTCAGTGTGTATTTTACACATTGATCAATGACATATTCCTACTACGAGATGCAATTTATGCAAATTTCATATCACTCATTTACATATTTGGCTGTGGTTCTAGGATTTCAAAACTAAGGAAGATGGGTAACAGTCGCAAAAATTACATTTAAATACCTTCTTGTCTCGTTGTTGCTGTTAAAAAAAGGAGGACTTGGGTATAGTCAATATGGAGGGTTGAGACAAATAAACAAAAAAAATAACATACAAACAAAAAACATACAAAGAAAACAACACAAGAATTTGAAGTTGCTGTGTGATAATGAATGTATTTTGGAAAAATGTCTGTCAACATGAGATTTCTTTCTCCTAATTATTGCATAATCTTCACATAGTATTGACGCATTTTCTAATAAAACTGTTATCTGTCACACTTAAGTAGAAACATCAAAGCATTGATCAAATGACAAGTAAGTGCTAATGTGTTGACATTTATATGTTTACAGACAGTTGTTATATTTATAGTATAACCCATGGTTAACCACTTATTGTATCTGATGTGCCCATGTTTAATGTTTGAAAAGGGAAGGATTATGAAATGATCATGCAGCTGGCTCTGATCAATTGTTCAATAGAATGCTTTTAGGAAAGGTGTTTGGAAATTATCCAATGATGAGCTATCCTTAAATTATCAAACGATGAGCTATCCTGCCTTTTAATTAATCAGGAAAAGGGTGGGGGTCATATTGAACGATGAAACTTCTACAAGATCTCGAAAATTGCATGTACAGTATGAGAAATTCTAGGAGAACTACTACTTAATGTATTTCAACAGATCAATATTAGTCAATTTGATAATTTTTATTTATTATTAATAAATTAATATGCTTTTCCTATTTAATCATTTTAACTGTAAAGTAGGCTTGGGATTTATGTACACCACATCAATAAAAAAATTAATATTTATACAACAACATACAGATAATGATTCATTCTTCATCAAGTGTTTCTTATGACTAGACTCTTGCAAACACAATTATAGCATCAGCAGCATTAAATGTATAGTAGTACCTGGATCAAATGCAAATGCGGCAATTATATTACCGCAGTCAGTACACATTCAGCCACTCTATCTTATTAGATTCTTACCTAATAAACAATTACCTACATGATACTGGTACTTTAAACTTTTTCATATACATGAAAATTTCAATTATAAAATTAATTGAAATCTGGTTAAATTATCTTTCTCTGTGTTCACATGATTATGGGGTGGGGTGGGAGTGGGGAGGGAGGAAGAGAGTGAGTGGTATGTGTTGGATATTCTAGTATATGTGTGGCCATAATGTTGTGCCACATTTTTATATCAGCCTGTAAATTGATTAGTTAATCTTAACACGTACAATAGTATTTTAGGAAAATTTAAACATACAAAATAAAGATCACAATGACTTGATTCATATCCTCCTGTGTTTGTTACTTTCATTTTTCATAATATATGATTCGAATGATATTGATTTTGTAACTTTGTTTTTTATTGGGTTAGGGGATGTCATTGTTCAAGCAGGGCCTTGCTATAAGTCTCCATTATCTTTTGGCCGCATCACTGTTTCCACTACACGTACTTGATTTTAACATACAAAGCAAGTGAAAATAATATTTGGATTCTGGATTTACTAATTAGCTCCCTCAATCCATCTTCAAGTTTCTCTGTCCCTCCACCTTATAAATAAACCATCCATGTACATGTACATTAGGTGTATATTAAACAAGAGTATACAAAATAGAGTAGGCTGACCATGTCTATTGAAATACTTTCTGTCAGCAATGATAGTGAGTCATGGCCATAAACAGGATTCGGAATACTGTATATCATTTTTAATGCTCAATCCCTGAATGTTAAGTCAGCACTGCAAGCTATCAACATCTGATTGTATAGGAGCTTACTATTGCTATAAGCTACAGGTTTCGTTCCTTTAAAATACAATGACAGCAAGCTTACTTGGTGTCACTATTTTTTAGTAATGCCTACAGCAGCCTACAGAAACTAAAAAAAACATGATGGTTCAACTACTAACCATGTTATATTAGCTCCATGAGAGCAATTAATTATTCTTTCCATTGAACCTCTATGTATTTAACGGTGAAACTTCTCCAGACATTAAAATCTTTCCTACAGGAATGATCCATTCTCATGTCTGGCATACAGTAACTCACATGTCAGTTTTTAATCCAAATACTATACATTGAAATTGCTAGCATTGTTTTGATTAATACCACATCATCACTGACTTAAAATCATCTAATACAGAAATTGTAAAATCGGTGGCATTAAAAGGAAAACTCACCAAAAAACGTCCCATATTGTTCTCCTTTTCGTGACAAAGTCCTACATAAAGCTCACGGCACAATGTGTTGATATGCAATGATTATGCATTAGCATACATTACAGAAATACGCATTAGTATTACAGTACTCTTCGTCAGCTCAACTAGAATTGTCGTTTTATACATGTGAGCACTTAACAATGCAGTCCTCAACACTATCCCTAATTTAAATTTCCCAAAGTGAAATCAGGCTAAACACAATCAGACAACTAATATACTTGGTATTGATAATGTATATTATTCAAACATCTGCATCAATATGAACGAAATTAAAGGGGTTACTAAAGTAAACATAATTGGGCTAAACTCATGTTAAAATCCAATCAGCGAAAAGCAGCCAGAGATACTAACATCTATCACTTATAACAGATCAATTTAAAACCATCATGGGACCATGAGTCTCCATCACCATTATCCATGTTTATTACTATTAATTCATCTAAAATTGAAAAATTCTCTTATTCACACCACAACATTTTGCTGCTCTGAGACAGTCTTCACACCTTTAACACGTAGTATTACGTTTCACTTAGACTATCCGCACAAGTGAACAAAATTTATTAACATGTGGAAGAGACAGGAGGCTGCCTTGTGGTCCATTGCCCGAAAAAACCATTGAGCAGTTAATTAAGCAAGGAGCATTACTTACTTGGAATATCCTAGTAAATGAAAACAATATAAATAAAAAATGTACTTGCTTCAAAATATAATTTATCAAGAAAAATATCAAAACAATGATATTATGCATTTTTAAAATACAAAATTAATCAAGCTTATTTCAGATCTGAAAAAAGGCAAAATTTAATGTACAGTATTGAAAAGAGTTATTATTGTTATAGATTATTAACAGCAGGAGTAGATAATTTTGAAAATGTCACACAGGCTGCCCATGTAAAAATCTCTTAATTGCCCACTAACTTTGTTCCCAATGGGATGCAAATTAAATGCAAAATATAATACTTTAAATCTAAATTGATTAGATGTTTTATGCTGTACGGTATATCATTTTGTAGTCGGCAATGAAAAGACAGTCAAAACAAATGACGTAACCACTACCAACCGTATTTCATAATAGGAAGGTTAGAGAGCAAAATCGTGTTCGGGCTTTCGCCCATTCCCTATCCAGGCAATACATGTTATTTTTGCCTACTTTTCTGCTTACTTTTGCCAAATAAATATTACTATTATTATTATATTAACCAGTAGGACAAATAATAGCTTCTGAAAACCATGACACTAATCTCATGATATTTAGCAAGGCTCTATGAGTATGCTCAAGGGTGTAGCTTATATAAAATGTTGCCCATATTTTTACTGCCTGTACATATATTTTATCAAATTTTACAGAAGGAAGGTCATTTAGACATTTATTTATAGACAATAAACAGGCTCTACCTTTTACATATTATGAAAACTTAACTATAAAATGAACAACTAAACAAGAACTACTTACAAAAATACAAATGAAAGGAAAATAGAAAAAAATACTATCAAATAAACTGTACTAAAAAATTATGTTGAAATTATCTTTTTAAATATTTCAAGAGTGGTAACTATTTTTTGTGGCCTCATCAATATTGTTCCACAAGTCAGCACCAAAATATTATCTAATTTGCAATCTAATAGTGTGCATTTTAATTCTACTATAACATGGCAAGTACATTTTCTGAATCTACCTGGGCTACTAAAAACTAAACATCACATTATAAATACATTCCAAAATACAAACAAAATTCACTAAGAATTTCAAGAGTGACCTTAGATGACATCTAAATAGCCATGATAAATTTCCCTTGCATAATTAGCATTTCTAATTTCTTTAATACTGAGAATCTGTAGTAGTTTATTAAGTCATATTCTTATCCTATAAACATCACTATAAATCTCCAATACAATTACTGTAGTACATAATGCTCTTAAACTTGAGTACCACCTTTGAGACCTGAAAATTTGGGGTGGTTTCAAGGTTCAGTTTCCTATCAGCAGGTTAGTTTGTGTTTAAGTTAGTTGGTACTTTTTAAAAGTGGTCTTTAATTGGAGAGCATACAGTACTGTAGTTAGTTTAAAATTTGTTCTAGCATTGATCGAACAAAGGATCCTACGTTTGGATGAAGCACACCTATACCACAAGTTCACTCATTATAAATATTGGCTACCTCATTATAAATGCTAAGTGAGCAAGACAAGCATTTGTGAGGAAGGTACTGACTTTAATGAACAACAATTAACCTATCTAGAAGTATGTCAAAAGTAATTAACTAACACCCAAGAGGGAGTTGCTATTCTCAGGAGAGAGAGCTCAACCTGGTGCCAGACTATAGCGTATTTCAAACTTACCTATCTTTGTCAAAGTTTAAAATAAATTTTTTAACAGTCTAACGTTCTAACATGATTATACTATCTAATTGCTTTCATACAGAGCATTCATCAAATTCTCTTTTCATTATAATTCATCAACTCAAGTTTCAATCTAAAATGGATAAAATTGATTGTGGGGTGTTGGACTGAGGCACCCAACAGTGTCAAGAATTAGATACCAATCTGAGAGATATAACACTATACTCAGTTCAATAACGGTTACTGGTTTTTCCTTTTTCTTAAAATGGTTCAATACTATTGGCTGTTTAAGATGCCGACAGGCACGTAATTACATTTGTCACTACTGACGCACTCTGATGAAGAAAATACATATTGCTCGTCTCCAACAGGCTGATGGTTTTGTTTCAGTCACGATCTAAATTAGCAATAATTGAGAGAACATGCTTCGAGCAATTGCATATGATAGATCATTAACAATAAGTTTTGTTTTTAGATCTAAAGCAAACAACAACAAAGATATTTGTTTGGTGGAATAGCAGAATGTAAACAGAGTTAACATTTATCAAGAATGAATTTATACTTATTTAGTTTCATTAGATCAGCTCCAGTTTCTGTTTAATAAAATCTTCATTCGCCATGCTGCCATTTCGGTGAACAATTTAATAAAGTAATTAAATTTTATAGAAAAAGATTTGAAGGAAAGCATGGGTGGGTTCGTTCACTCACTCAGCTCAGTGTGGTGGCCCATATATATTCCATGGGCTAAGATATTTTTCTAAAGAGGCAAGCAGTGTCCAGGGCTAAACCCTGGTGAAGTAATTCCGGGGCTAAAAAGATTTTCTACATTTTTTTTAGCTGGTACTGCATTTTCATTATATTTTAATTATAAGACTATGTCTTCCAATAATTAATTATAAAATGAACTGAATTTTAATGCTTGGCTTATTACAGAATATGTTGCAAATGTTGTTTTTTTTTACTTATCTTTTAAAACCACATGTTATTTGTTAAGTCCCCTCCCTCATAAATAACTTTAGCACCAATATAGTATGCATCTACTGACTATAATGAGCATAAAATTATGAATACCAATGTAACAATTATATAATGTACCTGCTTCTCTAATTTTTGTTGTCGTAGATTAGCTTGCGATGAGGATCTCTCTTCGTCGACCATTCCTGGAGGACCTGACCAAGCTCCATGAGACGAGTAGGTTGTCCTGCAAAGATAATTAAATATTGATAGTTACATAGAGGCATGGTGTACTACTACTAATTTTTTTTTTTAATTGTAATTTTTATTATATTTAGTTGAAACTACAACTTTAAATTCACAATTTTTGAGTATTAATCATTCATCATAGTCTGTCAGTAAAAATTGACAATCTTTTAGTAAGTTACTTTTTTAGGTCACAAATTCACACTGTATAGCAATGGGGCAATTTATCCGTTTGATGCTGAATAACTTGTTAAATATCTTTAACTGCGATGAGAGGTAAACATCACACTAAATCGAAAGTCATTCACAAGATACGTGCTGAATCTGCACTGGTTTTATTTGCTTGAGGCAAAGACTACCGTAATTATTCTCTAGTTACTGTACTAAAAAATAATACCGTAGTGACAAACATGTGCACATACTTGTGGTCAAAGCTCTCCCACTAGTTGTGACCAATGTTCTAGCCATAGCTGATCTATTATTCTTGAATGCATCCCGCAGTATTATAAATATTCAACAGCAATACGTGACAAACATGTGCACATACTTGTGGTCAAAGCTCTCCCACTACTTGTGACCAATGGTCTAGCCATAGCTGATCTATTAATCTTGAATGCATCCTGCATTCAAGATTCAAAACATTCAACAGCAATACAACAGTTCAATGTTTTTACTTTTTAGTGGAAAATTTATTGTGCTCTTAAATTCTATGTGTGGTGCAGGCTTGCTACATTTATTGAGAATGTTTTTGTTCAACTTTTTAAACAGGAAAAGATTTTCCCCAACAAATCATACTGCATGTTCTTCGATGACAAGAGATGAAACAGACTCGCTTCTTTATTCTCGTCGGGATAACATACATGTCAGAGAATATTATTAACCTTTTAGTCAGAGAAAGGAAACCTATTGAGACAGATTAATAAAAAAAAAAAAATGTTCATGCACAGAAATATACAGTACAATCAGCTTATAAAAATAAGTCCTGAAAATGATAACACAATCTTTTATTCAATCCATGCATTAAATATTATCGTCAGTGTAAAGCAAATATAAGGAAAACCTGCAGGTCATATTGCTATGGCAACATGATACAGTGATCAAACATTATTCAGATTGACAGATTCCATGGTAGTACAATGTCTTGACAACTACTGCATATAATGGACTAATTAACACCATATTAGATAGTCTCAAATGTTATAAATAGATACAGTGCATGTTTACAGTCAATCCAAATGTTTGTTTAACACACTGATCTTATATGAGCATGTTGTTATTCAGTGTGACCATGAGGATTTGACAAAACCATTGAAATGAAATGAAGTGTTTTTCAGAGCTTCAGGGACAGGATTTATTATTTTACTCATTAAAAAATTATTGAAGGCAAGGCATGATCATGAGAAAAAGTAGGTATCACAAGTGATTTTTTTTCCTATGTCTAGATGTCTATATTTACTTCTAAAGACACAAAAGAAAAAAAAAGAAATCAAGTACTTTTTATTTGAAGCAAATCGGCTGGAGAGTTTTCATTTCATGCGATAGTCTTCTTATTATTAGAAGACTATCGCATGTCTTAGGACGACCAGCACCTGTTTATATACACCTCCTACCCAACCCCTCCACCGTGCAATAGTAAAATTGGGCTCTGGACTGGCACTTGTGCATATACAGCCCTAACACCCTCCCCTACCTCCTGTGATAGTAAAATTTGGTTCTAGAGGGGGATATGTTTATATTCATCCCCACACCCCACCGTGCGACAGTAGAATTGGGCTCTGGACCAGCACATGTTTATACTATACAATGTTCAATCGTGCTTGCGCACTTCCCTGAAGGGGTTATATACTTTCGATTTATGTATTAAATTAATGTTTATAACATTACCTATACTAGGATGTAAAAATATATTATCATTTTTAAATATAACTGTTTAAAATTCAGACATAAACTTTAGAATCACAAAGATTTTTACGGTTTTGAAGCTTACAACAACAGCTATCAAATGACGTCAGTTTTGTACATGAACTCTTGACTGGGAAATGCACTGGAGCGTTTAAAAACTAGGCCCCTCCGAAAATCCCTGCAGATGGCAGACGCGCAGCAGAACAATAAACGTGTGTTGTGCTTTGGCGGTCGTACGGAATAAATGGTACGTGATATAAGTAAAATAACAACATCAAATGAGAAAGGAGACATTTTTCAATACAAATTTTATTGCAAAACAGTTAAAAATAACAATAAGTAAATAAAATTGAAAAAAAAAAGCGATTTTGAATAATATAACAACAGTTACGCAGCTGTTGGCATACCTAGTAAAAGGCATTAACTCTACAAATATCAGCCCTAAGGAAGAGGTCTACCGATATATATTTTTCTATTGCACACGCAAACCATGGGAAACTGAAACCTGCTTCTTTCTTGCTTAAAATTTAATCCCATATAAATCTTTTAAATAAAACTTGAAACCACAAAAATTAACTTCATATTATATCTCACTGAAAATTCTGACACTTTACAAAGTAGTTTTAATGTGTTTGGTATTTGTATATTTTTACTAGGGCCACACTGTAGATTTAAGATTTTGAAACATGGATACATTCTCATGTTTTTTTATTTTTTTATTTCATGAAAATATAGTTTAATCTGATTTCTTAATAAATCATAAAGTACTATAAAACAAAAACAGTACACTATGTAAAATTATAATTTCAACACTAGACATGCAAGTTCGCTACTGGTCAACTTCATTGTGGCAATTCATGGAAGTATATTAATGGTTATTTATAGTACAAACCTGAAGTGATATATTATTGTTCTAGTCTACAACAAGCTACAGTATAGTCAAACAAAGAGCAATGCTAGGCAACAGTTTGCATGAGTATCAACAAATGTACTGTTTGATTTCATGGTACATTTAACAAGAACACCAATCTAGGTGTATGCTACACACTAAAAAATCACACCAGGTTTCACTTTGACTTTGGTAGACCAAGGCAATCTGGTGCAATAAGAGACTGCACAGCTGTTGCAAATGTATGTCTACCGTGTGCATGTGCGAGAGAACGTTTCTTATTCATGTATTCTGTGTTTTGCAATCAAAGGCAAATACAATCTGTAGAGTTTAATTCATTAAGCAAACCACAAGAGACAAATTGAGGTAAAGCAACAAGCAATTAAAACACATTATTAACCCTATGTTCTCTAGATTGATGCATTCAGTTATTATTTCATAATAGTTACAATATAAGACTATACACTCAATTACTTGAAGTCAGGATCAAATTATATAAAATTTTCAAAAGGGAAACATCATAATTTTGTGAACCTGAAATGTTTGATCTTTAAATCATTATTGATCGCTTTTTTATGATGACAAATTCCACATGTTATACAGATAATTAATCATATTGCAATCAATTGAGGGTTAAATTATTAATATTTGGGCAATGAAGTATGTATTAGTTTGTTTTTAATTGAAATGTGCAAGTTATTCTTGATAAATACCTAGTCATTCTTTGAATTGCATGTAGTTACTATAGAAACCTAGAATCAAGCATCACCTTCTCTTGGTAAGAAAGATGAAGAAATTGACACAGGCTATGAGATCATTTATGATCCATACAATGCATACACACAATATTGTTCCCTGTAAAGAATATTATCCTCAGTACAAAAAACATTCACTTAAATGTTTCCAAGCTTTTATTGGACTCATCACTAAATGCTGTGCAACAAGTACAAATTGCTCTACTGTAGAAAAACCAGAAAATATCGCTCAATTATATCATTACCTTATCTTATATAATTTACTTTTGTTCGGATCGCACAATGAATTCTACTCTATACATGGTCTAATTGAAAGATACTTTAAAAATGATCAACAAATAAATCACATACATTAAATATACAATTTACATAAAAAAAACCAAGCGATATTCAGTAATGAAAAAGGGGAGTCTATAAACCATACTGTAGAATTATTAAAATGACTTTAAAAAAAATGTTTTCAAAGGAACAAAATTACAAATATTCCAAAAAAAAATAAATATTGATTTGTTTAAATTGAATTAACTGCAATTATTCCACAATTTCATTTTATGTTCGTCATACCATAATCTCCTATTTATATTCATGATGATTATCTCTAGTTTAAGATAACTGTCAGGGGAAAAAAAACACAAAAAGGACATAATGTTATTAGTAGTATCATATTTAACAATAATAATGAATGTAAAAATAATCTTTAACTATCTTTGCCAAAATTATTCAGAGTGTGATGTACAGTTCATGGTTAGGCCATAAAAAATGTGTCACATTCAACAATACATCAGGAACGAAATGCAAATTAAATATTATCACCATGACTACCAATATAAACACACATATCCTGTCATATAATAAGCTAATTTCTTTGAAATTGAACATGCCATCCTAGTAGCAAGTACTGTAGTCTTGTTCATATGGAACATCCTTATATTAAACATGACCTTTAAAAGTGATTGGAGTCCAAGCAACAACTGATGCACAAACCACTTCTACATTTGAATTCAATAAGTCAATGCACAGTATCACATGGTCTTAGCCCAAAATCCTAATGCTTTATCATGATAATGGATATAATAACCATGCAAATGTATCAAATTTATCAAAAGCCTTATCATGACAATGGATATTTACATTGATGTTAGACTGTGCTAACATACCAAATTTATCATGCTTTTTTGAGATTCATGTGCAACAATAAAATAAAGTAAATAAAAAGGATAAAGAATTTGGGATGTTTACAATTTTTAAGGAAGGCATAAATACAATTATCAATAATATTATGTCAACTCTTATAAATGTAAAATATTATACTGATGATATTTAGGTTTGATTGATTATTAGCCTCCACAAAAGACAAAATGGCTTTAGTGAATTGACAAGGTAATAAATATTTGCATGAGAAGAGACCATTATAATGTACAGTAATATACTTTACAGATTCATAGTGGTAGTGATCAATAATAGTCCTGTCTGAGGAATTTGCACTATGAATTCAAAAATTGCATGATCAATACACCTCAATTCTTATATGTACAGTAAATTAATCTTTATTTCCTTAACTGTAAAGATGCCAACATGTACAGCGAGCACAAAAGCATTGTTTACTAATTAAAATACCACAACTCATTCTTTATACTTAGTCAGTGATTTTCCAAAATACATTATTAAAAGTAAACCATGTCAATCTACAATACACGGCTTGTAGAAAGAGAGGAGAGGTAATGGAGGAGGGTTGTTGGGCAGATAAAAATCACTTGCATGCTGAATATTACGGTAGCTAAGCCCATATGTACAGTATATTTCACAACATACAGTACTAGGTCTTGGCTATTATTACGCTCTCGCAAAACAAACTAAGCTATCAAATTCGTACAGATGATTGGCGGATCTGTTCCTTTGATGTCCATCAATTTCAGTGCAAATTATTTTTGTGTTGGAAGTGAGCATAATAATAATACAGTAGAACCTCGTTTTTACGTACCCCAGTTATACGAATCCTCAGTTTTACGTACGCCTCGTATCGACGATGACGTCATAAAAAATCCCGAAAATATTCAAAACAAACGGCCCTTTTCAGAATAACCATAAGTAAAAAGACTATAATAATAAACTATAACAATAAACAAACCATAATAATGCAACATATTTTCATTAAACAGCAACATTGATTGAGTCTAATACCGGGTTGTTATAATCTAAAACCACGTAAACTGAGGGAGATGAACAACTACCGATGGTAGTTTCGTGTGGAAAACTCGTCTGGTCGAATTTTCTACACAAAGCTGGGTAGGCATAGTTTCGTACACGAAGGCTAATTGGTTGGCTGGCCGTGTGCAGTGCACGTGGTTGCTGTTTCACATAAAACGAACGCTAATTGGTTGCTCGCCCAATGCAGCGCACATGGTTTTAGTTTCTCTCAGCAGGCCCAGACAACACCCACCTCTGTTTGCTTAGAATAGCCATGAAGGGAAATTCCCAAGTTATACCTTTGTTGTATAGGTAACCTTACAATATTTTTATGTTCTTTAGTTAAATAAAAGATATAAAGTGATAAATTATTACACACAAACATGATTTTATTTGAACACTTTATTATGACATCGTAAAGCGATGAATAAAAACACTAAACACATGGTTTTATTCGTAGGCCTACACCTCCTAGAGGCTAGGTCTAGCCTAGGTAATATCGTTTGTTCGTTCATAAAATTGTTTATTGAGCGTTACGTACATATTAAGGTCAAAGGTTACCACAGATTTAAATCAAACTTAATTTTACGAATTCCTCGATTTACGTACGCCCTCCGGTCGCGTACGGTACGTAAAATGGGGGTTCTACCGTATATTGTTTTGTGTACTTTTTAACTTGAAAGTACATATTCACATAATTGTATTCACTTAGCAAACAGTTCACCTGAAAACAACAAATTGGTCTGTTGGTCAACATATTCATACAGGTGATGATGTATAATGAATGTAAAATCAGAATTAAGAAGGATTGTCAAATACGAATATACATGATATTTGTTTATAGTAATAGGCACAGGAATTGCTTATATTATTCACATTAAAAAATTCAAAGCCAAGACGGCTATTTGGGAGGTAGGTAGTGGCGTCCAACCTCCATGTTCCTCTTCAGTAGTGGATTCAAGGGGACCAAGCCGGCCCGGGCCTCCCCTAAATTGGTCAAAATCTTTAAAAATGAAGATATAAAGAAATCATATTCAAATTTTACGTCTCAGAATGCAAGATTTCCGGCCGCCTAGAGGTGCCATAATCACAAATTTTCTTACCTCGGCCCCAATCATGGTGGGCTGACGTGCCCTGGGCCACCTCTATTTTGCATTCCTGGATCTGGCACAGTATTATCTTCTAATTACTCATATGATTATACTGCATTGACTCAACTTTGTATCCAACAACTAGAGATCATACAAATATGTTTGTATATACTACCTTTCCTAGTAATCTTTCAACAAATTGATCAACCCTCCTGGAATTATTACTACTGTATAGTGTTACTGTTATATCACTCCTTCCTGGAATTACCAAGTTATGCAATATGAATTATAAAAAGGTTAAGTGAATAGAGACTATAACAAATCCCACTCTGTTATAATATAATCTTGTTTGAGATAGGCTGATGAAATTGGTATTACCATGCACTTATTTGCATGTAATTTGATCTACTGCATACTAAAAAAGATATTGATATTACCAGTTTTTAATTGGCAGTGCCATGACATGTTCACGTGACTCAATTCTAACTGATCATTATAAATACGGACAAGGTACACAATAAATTCAGCTAATCGAAGGGAATGGAAACTCAGCAAGTTTAATCATCAGGTTCACCATTTTTAATAAATCAGAGCACCGAAGAGACACCAATTTAAAGCATTGATTAGTTTTGGTACCTCACAACTCATTGTAAATAAGGTTGAAATTATATAATTTTTTTTCATGATTACAAGTGAATAAAGATTAATGGATTGATAATGCTTAATAATTTCACAATTGCTCTGGAGAATCATTAAATAATTAATCTCTTTGCACCAGATTCTTAAATTGGGAAATACTGTATTCAGAATATTTGGCCAATGTCTCAATATACAGCCGTTGTAGTTACGATTCTGCACATTTTTGTAGCAATATTATATGTAAATGTGAGTTAGTTTTGAGTATCCCCTGCACAGACAAAATACAAAATATATGGCATTTACAATGTTTTGATTCTAAGCTGACCTATTCTAAGATACACTTTAATAAGGACTTACTGTATTATTCCATTTTATCATATGTACCATAAGCCTACTAATAGGCTGGACATGTCAGGCTTGGTAAACATTAGCCTTCCTAAACAAATCAAATTCTCACAGCTAAAAGGCAGCTTTTTTTAAAAAAACCATATTTATAGAGGGTGACCCTTCCAGCATATCTTAGGTTGGCTGATATTCAGGGGCCCTCTTTAAATAAATGAAATAATGTGATGCTTATAATTATATCAGCAAAACCTCTTTTTGAGGCTTAGGCTTATGGAGTAGAGTTGTTTTTAGTTGTAAGAAAAGTCCTGATGCACAGGAATTGCACCTAGGAAACTGGGATTAGATGGCAAGCATCTTAAGATGAAGAGACAGACCCAAACTTCAGTACAAGGATACCACAAACAGAAACTTAAAGGACCTTTCCATACCATCGAAAGACAGGTATATGCTGGCTGAAGACAGAGTTAGATAGAGGTAATTTATTCACAGCAAATCAATCTTAATAAGTCAAACACAATGGAATAGAATGACGATGATCTGCATCTGTATGGTTACTGTGCAATTGCTTCGATCATGCCTTATTACAGATAGGCAATTCATAAAAGTGAATGACTTATTTATCATGATTCAAAAGGTACATTCTTAAACTTCATTGGTTTTTTTTCATTTGTCAATGCTCAATCATCTAATATTAATAACACAATTTTAAACCATGAAAATGTCACACAAACAATGCCTTTTTCTATCAATACACATTCTTCAGACTCATTCAAAACATTGGCACACACAAAACAGTTCTTTCTTAATCTTCATATTGACATTCACTAGGCCTAACCGTGATTCTGTAAACCCTACACATTAGTACTTACCCACTATCATGATGATACATTGTGTTTTGTGTATTTTCTGCAACAGAAATATTGTGACACTTGCTGTATGGTAAAATGTATTCAGAAGTCTTAAAAATGTTGTGTTAGAACTCAAGCGGAAATGGCAGAATGTCAATTTCTGCTCACGGCGTCTATAACTATGGCCGACATGGCAACGTCGATGATTGGCTGGTTTCCAGCAGATGACAATTTTTTGGAAAGTGATTGGCTGAAAAATGTTGTTGTTTAACAGAGGGCGCTATAAAATGTTTTCTTTGTGAGAAGGTACTTATCGACTTTATTTTACGCCAGGCTGGTCTAGGCTATTCAATCCATCTAGGGCCTAGGCGAGTCGACCATGAGAATATAAGGGGTCTAGGCTAGGTATTTTAACGTAAGTTTTAAGTAGGATTTTATTAAACGTTACGCAAAATATACCTTAATTTCAAAATTTCTAGGCCTAAGCCCTAGGGGGATCTGTATATACACAGGCCTAGGCCTAGAATAGGCTAACTCGTACCAATAATTGGCCAGCTTGTACCCATAGTTGGCAATTTGGCTAGCCCGTACCCAAGTTTAGTGTAAAATCCACCTTTGTGTCTCGAATATTATGCAATGAGTATTATCTATTTTGATAGTAATCATGTTAAACTATATTATAAAGACAAACTGACTAATTAGAAGATTTTGTACAGAAGTAAGCATGAAACATGATATATAAATTTATCATCATCATCAAGACTATATAACAATTTGGCGCTATTATAGTGCAGTCAGTCTGTGACAAAATTATATTAATGAACCTAGAAACTAATTGCAACAGAAACTAGTCGGCACCAGGATTGGACCCGGATGTCAGACCCCTGTCCGCAAATTGCTGGAGCGGAGCTTTTCTGTTAGTGTTATATTTAAAGGCAGAGAGAATTATCATGTATAAAAAATGGTTTTGATTTCAATTGTATACTGTAAGTGTACTTTCATGAAATTGGGAATAAAAATATATAATATAAAATGCAAGATAAAAAGATGATGCATTTAGATGAAGTACCAACACATGTATATTCAATTTAGGAGATACAACCACCGTTAACATTGTACAAAAATTACTTGCAGGAGCTTCTAAACACAGTGACCCGTTGGACTCATTAAATAGGCCTAGACCTATATTTAAAACTCACAATGTTCTCCTGATTGGATTTTAGTATGTTTTTGGGTAGGCCTATATTTCTAGAACAGATTCCGCAAAAATGATTTCTGTTGCAATTAGTTTTGGGTCATTCCATAAATTGACTTGACTATTACAGCAGTAGTGAGGGATTACAGACAATAAAAAAAAAAGGTAAAGGGAAAGGCAAACAATATGTTTTATTTAAATATCAATTCGACAAGGGAAGACTATAGGCTAGTACTAATAGGCCAGGCATAACATACAACAAGAAGTGCATAATTCTAAGTTCAACAAACTTAAAGCTGTCACTGGTAACTGATATGATAAGCCTATATATTTGTAAAGGTAGTGTATATTTTAATAATTTTCTGGATGCTTAATATATCGCGGCCGACCTGGTTTGGGGCCAAAACAGCATCCACCTGTGGACTTATGAAAACCTGAAATAATTTACTTCAATACTTGGTTATAAATTGGAAAGTGGTGGTGTGTGTTGGTAGGTATGCACCTTTAGTGAGAACAACAAAAAAGCACATTTATTATTAATTTCACTATAACAATTTCCCATCTTTTTAGAGATTCCTTAGCATAATGAATACCCCAATGGATACAAACAGAAGTCTTTTACTGGAACAACCAGGGAGTGAAGAGGAAGAAAGACTTTACAAAGAACTGTTGTTACAGGTAACTTATTGTTTGAAGGTTTGCATGGCGAAGTAATAACATATATGTTGATCTTGCGGTACACCACGTAGGTAGTTTTGAAAAGAACTGTTGTAGTCGAGAAAGTCTTGATGTTTCGACAGGTAAATTGTAATACAGTAAATGAAAAATGGTAAATTGTAATAAATGAAAAATACATTGTATGTCGGGTATGGAGTGTATTTCCTATGTCTTATACTATATTATGTTTACTAAATTATCTACATGGGGATTCGGATTGAGAAGTTCGTAATCGTTTAGTTCTGCAAAAAGGTTTCAGACGTTTAGGT
Organism: Anneissia japonica; assembly: GCF_011630105.1. Taxonomy (NCBI): domain Eukaryota; kingdom Metazoa; phylum Echinodermata; class Crinoidea; order Comatulida; family Comatulidae; genus Anneissia; species Anneissia japonica. The sequence continues at coordinate 79,701 of NW_022704992.1, read as the reverse complement.
AAAATCAAAGAGTAGAACTCCCGGGGTTACTGTATTTTGTTGAAACACAATCCTCCTATTATTGTATCTTAAAAAGTACTACCACGATCAAGAGAGCGTCCTTTAAAAGACAATAAAAAGCGTTTGTATCGAACGGGTGCTGCGTCCCTATGACACAATTTTGATGTGTTCCGTACTCTATTTGATTTCTAATAGGACGCCCCCTACCTCGTGGTAGTTGTACCCATCATGCACCTCCACTGGATTTACTCGCTCTTACAGGGTTAACTGCCAGACGATATATAACGAACATAATGTTAAAGGGGAAATAGACAAAAAACCAAAAACAAAATTAATACACATCATATAGCTTAATTATCTATTAAAAGATTCTTGCATATGTTTGTACCTATTGCATTTTAGTGGACGAAGTCTACCTGCTTTACTAGGGCTTTGCCCTTGGACCCAGCAGGTTCTAGACTGTGACAGTCCACTGGCCCCTTAGAAAAATAAGTAGAACTTGGGGTTCCATTCCATGATACGAAATTTTAATTATCTATCTGCTTTCATTGGCAGGCTTCACAGATGCATTCCCTGGAGTCAAATCAACCTGCATGTAACTTGGTACAACCAGAACCAGGGATGTGCCTGAAAACCAAAGATCTCCATGGTAACAAGGTTTTTATTAACATATGCCAGTCAATTGAAGTAAGTGATTTTTGTGGGTGTAGAATTTATTAAAAGGTTCAAGCTGTAAAATATTTTTGATACAATAACTGCCACCCAAAAATTAAGGAAAGAAATCTCAAAAATAAAATCAAATATTTGAATTGTAGCCTGTTTCTTCTGAGGAAAAAAGCACATGCTTTAACACAGTTATTCAAAAACACATGCTTTTGCACCAGCAGAAAAAACATGGTTAGAAATGCTTTCTCAAAATGTGTATTTTAACCCACATTATAAGGTTGGCGTTCAACTAACACGGTTTTGTGGTACACTTTTCAGCTGCAACGCAATACTGTTTGGTTATGACCTGTTGTTGACCCAAATTGACCTCTTTGTTGTTTCGTTCGCAGGAAATTCGAGACATACAGTAAAAACAATACAACCCTGTACAGGAAGGGTTTTTAACCCCCCACATAAATGAAATCAACAGGATGACATACTTTACAGTATGCTTACCATAATTATTTCACAGCACGCAGTATCTGACAGCAATGTCAACTTCAACTTTTGAGGTGATCGTCATTATAAGCTTCGCCCTCCCACCATGCCTGCGTTACCGTGTTTTTATTTGTTGCACTTTTCACTAAACGTATTCAAAAAGCACATGTTTCTGGTGTTATTCAGCAGAAACATTCCCTTACTTATTTAAAACAATCACATACCGGTATGTTATCTACTTTCAGTGAGTTACAGATCTAAAAAAAATGGTTAACTTCAAAAATCCTTAAATTTTCTGGCAGAAATTCAGGGGTATACAAAGTGTTTGTTAACAATGCTATAAATGAATATGAAATGAGATATTTATTAATATTCTTCATATTTCTTTTTTAGATGCCATCACCTGTGGATGTTACAGAGGAGGAGTTGACAGAGGTGCTAGAGTCTGAAGAGCCAGGTGATTACAGGGTACCCATGAGCCTAGGTGAAGCTCACGCAGAAATAGATAAAGGTTTGTTTAAATTAGAATTATAGTTAACAATGATAGAGAGCATCTTTGTATTTATGCAATTATTGTATAACTGGAGATGCATACATCATTTAATTGTTATACTGTAATAATAATAATAAAACAATCTTAGATTTACAATGGAAGCTTGTTCACCAAGGTGGTGTTCTTCCACAAGGCCGTATGTTTTACAATATCATGAAAACTTAACTATAAAATGAACAACTAAACAAAAAATACTTACCAAAACACACAAAAAAAATGAAAAAAGAACTACCAAATAAACTGTACGGTACTTAAAAATTATGTTGAAATTATCTTTTCAAAAATTTTAAGAGGAGTGGTACTATATTTTGTGGTGTCATCAATATTGTTCCACAAATCAGCACCACAATATGCCAAACTCTATTTCTTATACTCTGTTATTTGTAGATATGCTGATTCTCACTATAAGATATTTATGTAATGAATATTGATTACCAGCACTTGATTTTAATGATAATGATTCTTACTAAAATACTGAAGCCATTTTCTGTTCAAATATTCTTAGCTGGTCAAGGTTGCACAGCGTATGATGTGCTCATCAGTCGGGAATTCTATGCCAAGATAAACAAGAGCAACCTGTTCAAGGGCTTCTTCATTACAGTTATATATGAAGGAATTGAAAACAAATTCAAGGTAGCAATTGATAAACAGCATGGTAAGATCTTGACCCTTCCATCATCAATAATTACTCCTCCATAAAAACCCCTCCCCAGTTGTATCTGTCTCTTATACACATCTAGATGTGTATAAGAGACAGTATATATACCGTAAGTAAAGTATTATCATTATCATTATTTCTCTGTTACTATTTCTGTATTGTTGTGTTTGCTCTTGTCATATCATAGCCTGGACCATCTTGAAGAACCGCAAAAGCATGGGCCCTCTACAACAACATTACATCCGAACAAAATCAAAGCCAAGGATTTTAGAAATGGATTCAGCAGAAGAAATGTCACCGCAAGCATCACAAGGAGTAAAGAAATTAATTATGGAGGTCGATGATGATGAAGCTAACAAGACATCGATCCCTGAACCAAAATATGAAATAATGCGAGAACCAATTGACGGGCATCCAGAGTTCTTAGTAGTGGAGGTGCAGCTACCAAATGTGGTAAGTTTTTCGTTACACATTTTAAGCACAGCATCAGTTAATTTTTAACAGTTTACACAAATCACCACTATTTTAATATAACTATATAGTATATACATAAACATCAAAAGTCAGATTCTAGTCTTGTACTCAGTCATTAAGCTAATTTAAGATAATACATTTTAGTTAGGTACAGTTAGTTTAAATTCTGATATTAGAAGGTACATCATACAGGTATTATCACCAATGCTTATGTTTTTTTGTCTTGTTTTGAATCATGGATAGAAAACATCCAAATCACTTATCCTGGATTTAGGTGAAGATCGGATCCTACTGAAAGCTAGGCCTAATGTATACCATCTAGATATTTACCTTCCATTTGATATGGTTCAAGATGAGTGCGGTGCTCAGTTCAACAGAGATAATAAGGTATGGGGAAAATGTGTGATTTGGGCTCAACCTTCATATAAAGTGAAAGGGAACTTTGTTTAGACTGTCAGTGAAGATCAGTCAGACATTTTGATAAAAGTGTTATTTATCGTATTATTATTATTATTATTATTATATAATAATAATATTAAAATAATAATTAATATTATTATAATAATAATAATATTTATTCATAGTTTAAACTGTGCATGTCTGTAGAGAATGTAAATCGACATAAACAATCATTAACACAGGCCTCCAAATAGGCATGGTTTTTTGGAATTGTCTAAATTTTTAGGAAGCTACAAGTAGCAGTAAATTCCATATAAATATTAGTTTATTAGTTGATGCAAGTATTCTTTACACTATGCATCACAACACAGTGTACTATTTTCAGACAATTCCCAAGGCCACCCCAAGTCTTAGGCCTAGCTTGTGTATGTTAAATGATTGCTTATGTCGACTGACCCTTCAATGTGGAAAATTCCTAAGGCCACCCCCAAGTCTTAGGCCTAGCTTGGTCTAGCCTAATTTGTGTATGTTAAATGTATGTTGATTGACCCTTCACTATGGGCATGCCCAGTTCAAACTACCAATTGGCTTATAGTTATAACATTTTATTTGCCAATTTGAAAAAGAATTATCAAAAGTGCTGTTTATGTTACTTGCTAAGTTCTTACAACTTTTATATACATCTTTGTTTTCAATTGGATTTAATTTCTTTTCATTATTCAGGTGTTAACCCTCACGCTACCTGTCAAGCCAATTTGAACCAATCTCAAGAAGGCAACAACAGACACCTGGATTTGTTGATTATTCTGTTGGATCCAATGACATCCAATGGGAGAAGATACTTGAAGATTAAGTAAAATTTCAAGCAACTGACGATGATTTGTAGCTACAGTGTAATTATAAAAATAATTGTGAAGCTACAGTTTCAAACTGAAATCTCTGCTTTAATGGGCCTAAACTTGCGAAAAATGGTGGCTTTGGGCCAGCTAGAGTGAACATGCAGATGATTTCAAATTGACAGCCAACCTGGCCCTGTTTCATCTCTACACTGGAAGTTGTTTTGGGCTAGCTTGATGCCAGCTTCATGCAAGTGTAAATATTACTGGACTTGTGCCTAGCTTAAGAGTATGAGGTCATGGCTAAAATTAATTTCTTGAACACAAGTCATAGCCATTTTAGAAAAAATAAGTGAATGGCAGTTTTTAATCTTGTTGGTCTTCTTTCCTTCATCCACATCAATGAAATAGGTTCACAATAATCTTTAATTTCTTTCTGCTGTACAAACCAATACTCGAAATATATAAAGAAAAGGTTTTGTCTACAAACTACACACAATGTAGTCAATGTAATCACTCATGAAATACAGTAGTAGTTGTGGACAATTCCACCATGTCTAACATTCTTGGCTGCTACATTTGAACTGAAGCCTAAACCACAGTAAACAGAACAATGATTATGCTAATTATTAAGTAGCATTATGCATTTATAATGCTGAAATATCTTGCATACTATATATTGTTACATTTGTTTATCATTTGTCTACTTTGGCTAGATCCATATACAGTACCATTAGAGGTCAGTAAAACATTAATTAAAGGACAATATATGCAAAAGCATTTTCAATAATAAAACTGGCAAGAATTCTGCTTTAAAAATAAACACAAACATATATGAAAGACACTATGTGGTAGGTATGAAGAATCCTTACATTGTTCTGAAACACATCCAGGAACTTCATGAACTAGCTGCCACTAAAAACGGAAATGTCTTGGAGAAACTGATCAGAAATTTATATTTGTGTAAAAACTTTCTGCAGTATAATTAGTGTATAAAACATCACGAAAACAAATTGAGTAGATCCTTGATACATATTTTCATCTGACCTTGTTTGTAATACCAATCCAATTTCATAGGTTAAGTATAGCTAGTTCCTGAAACACTTGTGTTCAAGGAAATTTAAATACAGTATCAATAAACTGTCCATGTTAGTTGCTTCATTTGTGAATTTGGTCCACGAAACTCTTCCAGAGCTTGTCTTGATCGTTCTGGAATATAATGTAAACAGATCCATTGAGTCAATATAGAATTTCTTAGGTGTACAAGAATAAAAATAAAACACAATGTATATGTACTATTATATCCAATGTTGTTTACTGTCTATGTACTTTTGTCAACACATTTCATATACAGTTTCATATATAGTAGGTTGCATTTGGCCTATTTATTCAGATCTGAGATCCGCAGATATGCTTTTTCTGTGCACTCAATAAATGAATGGAACTCACTACCAAGTTTTGTCGTAATTGCTAAATCTATAAATCAGTTTATTTGCAAAGGCTCACAAAAACCACCCGAAACTCTATAATCCATATTACGAACTTTAATGCCCATGCACGAGGGGCTCATAAGCAAGACGCTTCAAGTAAACAAGTAAGTTAAAAAGCAAGTAATAAATTAATATGTAGTATCATAATGCCTGCACAAAGTGAGCAGATTCAGTAGAACAAACCAAGGACCATTAAACCTTGCAAAACTTCACTGGTGTCGGCAGTGCATGCGATTACATGAAATTCTGACACCATGATGCATTGCATGATGGATCATTTTCAATGACGTTCTAGTGCCACCGATGGACACGGCACAATGATAGGACAATGACAAGCTTTAGATAGGAAAACAAGCATCTTAACATGACTGCTACACACTCGTCTGTGTGTACGGAGTATTGTATAATTGCCGGTCTTACTGTGATTGTTCTCATAAGCATTGGCGCATTATAAATATTTGATTTATTATTAACTTGTTTTGTAAACGCTCTGAGGTCGTCCCAGTCAGCACAAGCTCTTAAAAGATCTATAATTATTCAAAAGAGTGGGTATTTTTATGTTCCTTGTATTCCTTTGTAAACTCTGCACAAAATGTGCTATGTACTTGTACGTCGCATATGATACAAAATTACACTGTTCCCTGCGGCAATCAACTTTCTGACAGTCATTCTGTGAATTGCCATCAACCACCAGTTATCATGTTTACAACAATTCCATGAATCGCCATCACCCACCTGTTATATTTGGACATCCATGGAAGATCAGAAACGAGACCCGAGGACAGAAGCCTACAATGGCCTCGACAGCTTCATCCGTAAGGTGACAGCAGTGGTCCATGTGCACTTCCTTCAGTGATTGTTTGCATACACCCATGGCTAGACTTAAAACACCTTCATCAGTTACCTTTGACAACAAACAGAACAGCAAACATTATTACTGTAATTGAAATTATGATGATACACAACGATTACAGTATTAATAAAATCAGTACATTATAGATCAATAGATTGCTTTATGCCAATAAAACTCTGGTTTATAAAGAGACTAAAATAACGTTTTTGGTAGTGATCTGATAAGTAAATCTAACAAAAACTTTACCAAACACTTATAAAGACACAAAAATGTGGAAGCAATAAAGCAATTTTTATTACTTCCAGTATTGCATTATATAATTTATATTTCAAAGGATGAATTTAGAGATGTTCTATTTAATGTTTTGTAAGCCTACATTTTCCTTTGTCTAAGGATTAAGGAAATTTTAACTGACTTTTGGCTTGGAAGTAAGAGCAAAATTATTACACTGTTTTCCATTTGAGCTTACCTGTGTTTTGGAAAAATTTACACTGCTCAACATCCTCGAGTTTTGTCCAAGTGCAATCAAAGAGGCGTCAGTTATCAGCTGACAACCACCTACGTTCAACTGCAACACATGTCGGCAGTTCTGAGCGATGGCGATTATAGCGGAGTCGGTGAGGAGCGTACATCTTCTCAGATAGATTGTCTGCAAGTGGGGACATGACCTGGATACAGCTTCTACACCTGAAAGATGATATGGTTTTAAATTGAATAATAAACATCAATATTAAAAATATAAACAATAAAAATAAACAGTAGCAAAATACTTTAAAATATCTAATTGTTACTCATAAATAAATTATAAAGTAATAACATTAATAAAAATGGTACTACAACAGTAATAATAGTAGTAATTCCAAGATTGAGCAAAAATTCTTCCTCACCTAGTGATGTTATTGTTAACCTATTGTCTTTAGTAGCATTCAGGTCGATTTTGCGAAGATTCCGACAAACAGATAGTTTCTGAAGACATTCATCAGTAACATCACATTCACTAAAATCTAATGCCTTTGTTCTGTCATGAACAAGCTGTTTTAAGACAAAAAGTTAATGTATGGTGAAGACAAGATAATCATTAGAATTACCGGTAATCAACTGTTAATTACTATATTTATAATGTGCAACCCCAACAGTTTTTGCAAGTTTGTAATACTGTACACTACGCATTAGAAAGGGCCTTCCACTGCTGCTGTAAATCCGAGGCTCGACAGCAAAGCTTTTTGCTGTTGAGTCACCTGACTTAGCAATGGATTATACACTTACATTTATAGAATAGGCCTATATTAAAACAATTTACAAAGCTTGTTGCTGTAGAAGAATAAAAAATTGCTGTAGTAAAGCCCACAGCAACTATTTGCTGCAGGAGCATTTTGAGGAAATTCGAACCCTGCTGGATTGAAAAATGGATGGATTTTTATTCAATATTTGTTTCTTATTCATCTGTATTTTTCTGTATTTTTTATGTTCTCCTACTTGGAAGTGTTTCTGAATAAAATTTGAATTTAAATTTGAATAGTACTGTTTTTTTTTAATTATTTGAGGATTTAATTAAAATAAATCTGTATTAATTATTAATACCTGTAAGTAATTACCTTTGAAATATTTGAGTCATTAAGAAGTCCTCTCTTACTCAGTAAATGCAGGAATTTATCTTTCAAGTTTGGAGGAAGCATATGCAATTCATGTATATGGACACCTATTTCACCAACCACAGCATGCAAACTCCTGGACAAGAAGAGAATACAATAATAATAATAATAGAAATGGTTATTCTCCCCCTTCGTTCGTTTCCTGAATAAGGAGTTGCGAAGTATCCGTTCAAAGTCTTCCTGCATGCCATAGTGCATACATGAAAGATACCGAGACTGAAGTTCAAAGCTCCATTGATCAAGACCCCTGAGTTCGCAAAATAATACCTAAACTTAAAGTGGGCCAGTGGCATTGTTCAGTTTTAGTTTTATTAATATTATCAATTTAGGCCTAGGCCCAGCCTGGCCTAGTTAGGCAGCTTAAATCAAACTTTTTGGATGAATAAATTGCACATTGATGTATCTCAAATATATATTTTAAATAAAAGATCAGACCAATCCTAGGCCTATGTATAATGTACCATTTCTACGACTAAACACAGAACTGACAAATGTTGGATAACCTTGCTCTGTCCATCCATCAACATTATAGGCCTGGCCTATGGTTTGTGTTTGCCGGTGCCTGTCGCAGCCAGTAGAGTTGCCTGCCTGCAATGATCCCGGCTGCTTTGGATACCTAGCAAATTCCTAAACTATATTTGGATGGTATACTTAGGCCTAGCTATTATTATGTCATAAAATCATCATTAAATCAAAATATCAATACAGTAAATGAATTTGTCTTATAAAGACATACGAAGTAAGGAGGGATGGAACTGCTCCGAAATTTGTGTTTACCGCCGCCATCTTGAATCTAATGTTTACATCCAGGTTGCCACGACGTACACGTAATTTTTACCCTTTGAATGTTATGGTTGTGCTACTATTTTTGTAGTACAGTAATACTGTTTTACACTACCCATTATTTTTTAAACTAATATAGGTTTGAAAAAGAATTCAACACAGATCTTTTTCTTTGATTGAACTATTATTTTTTTGTTTATGAATAAGTGCAATGGCAAGAATATTTTCATTTGTTGAAAGAGTGACTGCTCAACGGGCGGTCAAGTTGAATTGAATGTAAACTAGGGCCTAAGCCTAGTCAATCTTTCAACGAAGGAAAATATTCCTTCCATTGCATGAATACAAAACATTTAATTTTTGTTTTATAACACATCTAAAATAGACCCTTAGTTCTACTTCATGGAACAGTCCATCTTCTCTCAAACAACAAATGCAAATATTGTATTGAGGTGTGCAATGGGACAAAACAAATGGAAGAAAAGTACACAGATGGAACCAAAGGTTATAGTATGGCTAAAGTTTAATGAACAGGTGAGGCAAATCAATGTGATTGTTTTGCTAGTGGCGAGTCAAATGGCCATGCGGTTAAGGCAGAGGCGCCACATCCATAATATCTGTGCTGGTTTGAATGGCACGCTCGTCTATGGTCCGGTGGTAGAACAAGTCTTCTCGGCTATAAACCGTAGGCGCCCAGTGTACACAATTGCTCATGTGCATTATCTAGAACCCAGTACATCATTTGAGAGGAGTAGGGGGAACACCAGCGTACTGGTACAAACAGCCCCTGTGGTGGATGACATGAATTGCTGGTACTGGGTTACCGGGTAGCACACAAACCCTTAAGGGACGCTTAGGGGCGAAGAAAGTTATTGATTGATTTACTATTCCACTGGATGCATAGTTCGAATGTATACAAGTTTATTTTTGTTGTATGGAAATTTGTTCCGAAATATAGTAGTGCCACAAGCATCTTGTTTGATGGATACTGGCACTATACAAATCTACACTACAGTATAATTATTAATAAATGGTGTAATTATTAATAAATGGTGTAAATACCCAATATCTTTTAATACGAAATTCACCAATTTAATGACAAGGATCTATTTAGGTGTGTTAATATAAAGAATAGTTTTCTTGATCAAGTATCACGCCCAAACTCTGCTCATATCAAGCTCAAAATCAGATGTTTGCTTTGACAAATCAAGCAAGGATGCCCTATCTTTCATTCTATTAACCATCTTTCATTTATCAATTAAATGATAGAAGCAGGCAGATTATTGAATTAAACTTGTTCCATTAACGTTCATGACAAAGCTAATGCAACTTCTTCTGTAGTCTGTCTTAATATTTATGTTTTTAGGCTAAGTAGATTATTTGATGTGCTTATTTGAACTCTGTCAGCAAGGTCTCATATTTAAAACCTAAACAGCAGTACTGAATTATAAGAAATATTCAGAACATTCACAATACATTAAAATTTTAAAAACATATTTTCACGTACAGTAATCAAAATCTTCTTTTTTTCCCTTTTTTTGTTTTGCATAATAAATACCAGCTGTATTTGAGTTCTCTTGTATATTTGTAAATTGATAAAAAACAAAATAAATTCACAAAATGATGCAAAATTTCATCTTATAGTTTATTATCAAAGCCCTTCCTAAAAATCATTGACAAATAAAGTAAAAGTTCGGAAGAAATGCTCACCATATTATCTATATTCTGAAGATAATTAACAAATTTATGAACTAAATTCATGCCATTAAAAGTGAGTCTCAAGCTAAAACTTTAAAAAATTATTTTGCAAATGCTTTTAAGAACATGAAACAATTACAACACAGAACCAAAATGAATTATGGCAAAAATTATAGACAAAAAGCCTTTGGCAACTAAGTAATAGTGATACGATTGTTTAGGATTGAAATACCTAGATAAACCATTTCATTCCATTGACGATTGGTCTGCCCTTGGTAAGGAACAATTAGCATGAATTGCTTTATAAAATATTCTGTGCCCTGGCAAAGGATAACAAATAAATATTCTTTTTCAATTATTAGTTTTTTTTCTGTTCTAAAAATAATAACTGAGCATTCTTCTAAAGTTTTCAGCATAAAATAATCTTAATAAAAATATATGAATAAATTAAAAACAATTGTCTCTTCTTCAAATAATTATAATATATCAATACCCTGATTTCCTCACACAAGTACATAATTCTGAAACAAGCTAAAGCGAGTGAAACCTTTCTTTTCCTATGCTAACTTCATATAAAAATACAATTTTAGTTTTTAAGTGCAGATTACTTTCTACAGCTAGGTATTGCCTTTATTTAACACAGCGCGATTGGCTTACAGACCGCTTGCTATACTTATCGTAACTTTTATAACAATAATATCTGAATATGATTAATAAGTAGATCTCAGTTTATCAATAATTGGTATTATCAATTGTGATCAGACCTAACATTTATACCCACAGATTATATAATTCTTTAACGTTGGAAGGAGTGGTAGGACAAAAAGCACAAGCGCCTACTTGTAAATAGGCCTATGGTGGGTATAGGGCCTATACACAGGCCTCAGGTGGGTACAAGGCATAAAACACAGGCCTTTTAGGTGGGTATGATATATTGACACAGACAAGAGCCTTAGTTGGGTACAAGGCATAGACAATTATATATCTAAAAAAGTGCAGACCAAATATGCACTTTTTCACACAAGATTACATAATAATCTGAAAGTAAGTAAATTAATGCTTAAAATGCAACTACAGGTTAAAAGTTGACGCAAGTGCCAGGTGGTTCTAAAAAAAAATTGAACAATTAGCATTCCTTATGCTTATAAAATAGAAAAGGCACATGAATGAAAGCTTTTAGATATTCCAACATATATGATTATCAATTATATAAAATATGAAACCAATATACCAACATGATACACAATGCTGCCATCATTTCAAGGTGTAAGATAATTAACAAGGTGTACAATTAACATATTTTTAATTAAGAATGTGTAAATAGTGCACATCTATTGAATAAACTTAAACACAGTAACATGATACAATGGAAAAAATCAGTCAATTTATGTGTTATTGCCTCATACAACAGTTATTTTTTGCACAACACTTAAATGAATCTTAATGTAAAACTTCAAAATTAAAGATAAATATTAATAGGTCTGTATTGATTGATAATCTTATGGTCTTTGACATAATTTTGCAAAAATTCTTAGTAAATTCTATTGCAATGATTTATTGTTTACAAATTTTTGCATGAAGTAATTTTCATTTTCTTAGTTCACTTATTAATTGCACATAATCGGATTTTCCTTTGCGTGACTAATCAATATATTTAAAATTGTTTAAGGTGTTAGAAACTATAATTTTAATTCTCAAGAAAATTTGTAAAATTCTTTAAAAGAAATGCTTTCTTATACTATACTATAAATGTTACAATAACTTTCAATATATAATCACAAACTTTGAATTCTGGTAAAAAAAGATATTTTAAACCAATAAATTTAATAAATAGTCTAAGTACTGTGAGCAAAACAGAAAGTACCCCCTCTATATTCCAAAACCAAACATGCATGCTAACATTAGCTTCAATTATATAATACAGCCAATACGACAGATTTCAGCCAGCATAACCTTCAAAAATGTTTTACATCTATTACTACATGTGTAAGAAAATATACATGCTCTTTTTAACATACTAAGTTCATAAGCTCTTAATTAATCAGCTTAATTATTAACTAGAGCTTAATTGGAATTTAGAAGAGAAATTTAACGTAAACATAAATTGCTCATTTTATAATGTGCTAATCAGATGTATTAAAAAAAAACAATGTGGCATTTTAACAAATTCTCATGATACACCAGCTACATGTAAATTACACTCTAACAGTTATTGGTGGTGTCGCATATCACGAGCTACACGCTGTGTAAAAGCGAATCGTAGAATGGAGAGTGCAGAATGTTTACATTAACCAGTATGAATATATTTCATACAAATCACATGAACATGTGGGATTACCACCCACATCATTCTTACAATACATAAAACACTGCAATGGTTTTAAAGAAAAATTCAGATTATATAACAACTATTTTACTCTAAATTATCAGCGATACATAATTTATTTTAAGGTAAATAATTTTTCTTAAATATTTTGTAAAACTTCCAACTAAAACAACCTATACATAATTGTCTTATCAAAAAATAAATATTAATTTCTTTGTTATACTAAAAATTTTATCACAGGTGTTACACTATTTGGTGCAAAAATACTTAAAACTATTAAAGCTAATTAATAAGCAAGGTGATACTAATCCTAAATAAATCAACACAACTAATCCTAAATAAATTAACACAGGTTTTGCTTTCAATTGCACGGAACCCTAGCAAAGTAACAATTCCATTAAAATACTTCCATGTTTATGGAAATACTTTTAATGGACACAACAATCTAATTTCCACTTTTTACAAATAAAACACTAATATACAACCTCTCAGAAACCATTAAACAAATATTAGCTGAAAATCAAGTATAAGCATTGAAATTAATTACCTACATCTGTTCGGTGGTGCATGGTTAAGATGGAAGCAATGAGATGTTTTGTTTTGCTTGAATGCGAGCTCATTAATAAATGAGTGGCAAATCACACACACGTTTTATTAGCAAATTTTAAGGTGGAATTTTTTTGTTAGAATTCTCCTTCATATGTGATAAAACAGTTTCTGTTCCTATAATATAGAGTGGTATTTCTTTATGATCTAAATATATTTGACAATCAGAGTTTAACCCCTTTTATTCTACCTGGAAAAAGAATTTATACCTCGAAACAGGAGCAAAAACCATTAGAATAAATATACTGTACTCCAAAAAAATGGAGATTTTATCATCTACAATTGTTTTAGAAAACTCCAATATTCTGTGTATCAAAAATTTACCAATGATTTGTCTATATAAATTCAGTCTAAAGGAAGTTGTATCATTTTTATTTATTATTGCCTATGGATTTCAATTTATTTGAGAAAAATCTACATGAACAAGATGTAAATATTTGGATCTCTAATTTCTGGATAAATTAAACCTACAATTACTGGTGGGTAAATATTTGTCTCCCTACTTTGTAATTGTTTACATGGGATGATTTGTGATTTTTTTTTTCATTACATGATTTGTAAACATTTTTTTATTTCATATTAGTTGCAATAGTTTATTAATATCTGACAGTATAATTTGTTTCCCTATCTTTGTGACATAGTAGTTAAGCTCCTGCCTTGTAATGCCAAAATCCTAGGTTCAATCCCTGAAAATTTTTCTATAAAGCTCTCAATACTATCAAATTTTACGTGACAAAAAAATGTGATATGACCATATATAGACATGATGTGCCTATATATGATTATGATGTGATGTCATCATTACCATATTTAGGCATGTCACATGTTTCTGTCAAATGAAATTTAATAGCCTGGACAAGGCTTAAAACAACCAATTCCTAGTTTCTTATTAGTAACTATATGAATTGACAATTTTCTGCTGAATTACATTCCCCTTGGTCCAGATCCTGCAAATTCTCCCCTCGCCCCTATTGATTCAATCTACTTCATCCGCTAAGTATGCATACTATCATTATGCAGTATCTTTTGAGATCAGTAGCTTGCTATAGAAACGACTCCTAGTTTAAAGAATAAATTAAATTATTTTACTGTGATTTGGATGTTTCAATGTTGATGGAGACAGCTGCGGTAATTAATCTTGATGCTTGCATTCATAATATTCATCTTGTGAAATCCTCAAATCCATTTCAAAGGACACATTAGCGTGATGGCATTCGTATATAGATACTGGTATTATCACATTTCACATACAATATGCTTCAACTTCCACCATCAACCTGATTTCAATAAATAATCTCAGATCTACAGTGAATATAAATAGGATTCATTTTAAATTTTTTTTTTGGTCAGATTATCATATATTTTCTTTAAATACTTTTGTTATTGATATCAGCTGGAAGTATTTCAAAATTTTTTTCTGATAAATATAAATTTGTTTTTCTTTTTTATCATCTTGATGTTGCACGTTTTGTACTACCAGGTCGGCTTCTACTCGGAGGGCTCCCTTTGTATCTTGCATTAATGACGAAGAAATCATCGGGTACAGGAACGCCCCTTTCATCCGTTATCTGACGGCTTACGCGAACCATCTTGCAAGCATCATGCTTTTCTAGGAAGTGTTCTAACGTGTCCCAACCGCCCCCTACACGTACCATCACATGCCGGCCCCGTAGCATCTGCAAAAAACAATGAATTTTATTTTAATTTCATAATATTTTATAAATGCAGGTTTTGATCAAGATGACAATGATGAAGATCTGTCACAAATCTCAGAAAGTCAACCTATTTCAACAGAGACAGACCAAAACAACTTCCTTTTTTTGATTTACTAATAATTTACATAATAATAATAATAATAATGAGAATCTGTTTTGCGTCGGTATCCATCTAGAAAGTAAGCAAAACCAATTCAATTTACAGACAGTTATATTATTAATGGCAAAAAATATGTATTCTATGGAAACATATTAATCCAATGAAAACAAATTAACTACTTTAACTGAAGTCCTTGTTATATGAGACATAAAGATTAGAAACACAATTAAAATGGACAACGCAACATGATGTACACATACATCTATAGGTAAATTGCGGCACTCTACATGTTTCACTAAATCAGTGGTAAATATGTAAATCTCTTTATGTAGGACAACAGCTTCAGGAGCTAGCGAACTCATAAATCTTGATTTAGATAACTGAATCATAAAAAAGCTCACTCCATGAACATAACAATTGTATAGTAGTTTAACATAAACAGCAATATCTTATTAGTTTTCTATTTGACTTTTTTTTTATAACTTATTATATTACCTACATTGATTTCAATTTAATTCACTTTTTTTGCCAAAGCTTTTTGATAGAATTAGTTCAAAATTTTGATATACAGAAAAGTGTAATGAAATAAATGTTTTTGAGAGGAAAAAAATCATTTCAACTTTCAACTTTAACCTATAATATACTAATCTGAAAGTAGACTACAGTACCATGCGGTAGATAAAAATCAATATATGGTAGTTAATGGTAAAGAATAATTATACATTGAAAATATTATTCATTTTCACCACATTGTAAGTGTATATTTAACAAAATCAATAGAAAGTACTGTGAAAAACCCAAAGAAAACAATTCTATTGGGTATGAACCTTTGTAAAGGAAGATTTTAAGCAGCAACTCAAAAGCAAAACTCCCCTATAAATCATACATTAATTTTTCTATGGCTGTTAAAATGTAAATATACTGAGCTATCCATATTCGATTGGCTTTGACATACACAGTAGCTTTATTTGTATAGATACTCAATTGTAAATTTCGCCAATGTTACTTATGTCAAATACATTATATTAAATATTTACCGAAGTGCAAATATGACGATGTACATGACATATAGATATGCATACTGATATGTACACTATAGTAATTATGCAGTCAGGTATGGAACTGTATAATAATTCACATATATTAATCTAATTAAGCCTATGTATACTATTCTACTAATAATAAAAGAAAACAACTAAAAAGCAACAACTATAATGCACATTTTAATCTCTGTGCAAGCATTTCATATCACATAAATGAAATAACAACAAGAAACATCTTTTTGTAATTCCTGTACCACTCAAACAGTTGCCAAGGCTAATCAATCAAATTTCATAATTTATTCAATGGAAATGATCTAAATTAATTACTTACTTATTCTATATTAGCAGATGGTCTGCACCATATTGTATGTGAATTTAATACTCTATAGATATTTGTTGTTGACGTTTACTAGTTATACTATTAATATGACTGGTCGGAAACTAGCATACTTTAAATGATACCCTTTCTTGTATATTTTATTTATCTATTTTATTCAATCGTATTTAACAAGAATAACCCTTCCTGCCAATGAGTTGACAAATGGGAGGCCTTAAAAACAAGACAATTCATAGAGAGTATAACATTTTTTTCCCCTCAAACTCTTTAGCATCAAGTAGCTCGACTCATCTGTTTTATATGTCCCTCATTTTAACCATATCAAACTGATTAGAAAAGAAGGGGTTAGCCCGATAATTTGGTTTATTTCAGATGGACTGGAAAGGGCTTTATGTGTTATTTTAGTACCTTGCTGTTTGTTCAGTCAAGTGCCTTGTACTAAATCTTGAATTTGGACCAAAGTTTAAAAGGTATTTAAAACCAATGAAGGCTTTTAAGTAGAGTTCAGTTAGTACGACAAGTGGATTTAGAAAGACCAAATAAAACCAAGTATATAAATGATAATGATAAATGAGGATTTCTATATTAACAGCGCTATTGATATGAGCTCTCCCAATACTGCAAACGTAAAGATGTAATGCTTCAAACAGCATTTACATGATCATCCGTGTTATATGGTGGGTCACCAAGATATGGTACAAGGCGTATAAAAACAATCCAGATTACAATACTACAAATGTTCATTTATTCTGATTCAAATCTGCTGTAAGCCAAGTCTAATTTATATAGCTATAGTTTTAGAAGATTACATAAAAAAACCAAATAATCAAGCTTGACGTAAGAGTTTGTTGTCTGACATTTCAGTTACGTTTGTTATATCTGTTTATTCATTCATCCTACAAAAACTACTCTACATAATCGCTTGTCAATTTGTTTTGATAGGTCGTTTAGTCAGTTGCGTGACGTATTCAATTTACAATTTAGACAAATCTTCTATCGGTCATTCACAGAATGTTCTGAGAAAATCATGAGACTCAAGTAGGACACTGCTTGTGTATTAAGTACATTATAATGCCATATTATTATTTTTTAAATTATTATTCTAAATCTATTATCTCTCTATTGTATTGATGAAGCATGCATACTGTATTGTATTGCTGTGTCACTGATTAAAAAAAAAAATTGTCTTATTTCAGATTTCCTGTGATTTTATTATACAAAACCTCTATATACTATAAATAATCTGCATTTTATTATTCAATCCAATCCAATCCAAGTATGGATACCGTACAACTGTACTGCTGCGTCATAGATAATAGAATCTTTTTTGTTTTCTTTTGAAGTCTTTCTATAGAAGTCTGAGAGAGCTATGATAGGGCTGATATTAGTATCGACCCTCCTTCCTGACCAATCTCTACATGCTTTCACTGCCCTTTCTAATTTGATAAACAAACCCGTATAAAATCAATATTTGGATAAAATAATTGTTAAAAATGAGCAAATAACCTATTCAACGATTTCCTACTGACTTCAATCCAATTATTTCTACAGTGGAATGTCAACTAAAATTAGCAATGATGTACCAGCAACAAGATTTGAATACACTTGATTTTACAAATTATCCAGTTTACGAATAATTAATAATTAATTGGTTTTAGAAAATAAAAAGTGTGTACAACTAATAAATACAAACCAGATCCTTGGTATATTTGGCATTTGGTACATTTTGTTTAAAAAAAAACCATCTTCTGTGTTCAATTTATAAAAATAACAACAATACAAACAATAACAATAAATAGTAACCATGTATTTCCTTTCAAATAACCAATGAACATGGAAAATACTCAACAGCTCAAAATTTGAAAGTGGAACATTAAAGTACAGTATGCATCTTAAAATTCTTAATAGAATACAATAGTTGTACATTTGGAGCTATTTTATAAAAAAAATGTTTTAGTTTGAGTTTAAAGAATTAAATTATTAGCCAGACGAGTTTCTGATTAGTCACAGGTAAGATAAAATAGAATGGACTCCATAGGTAGACACACCATTGTGTTGTCATTTTCAATTCTTTATTTGAATGTACAGTAGAACCACTCCTTTGGGACACAGCTATTAAGAAGCAATCCTTATTGCGAGGACAGACCTATAAGGGGACCCTCTATTAAGGTGACACTTTTTCGGCTACAAAATAAGGGAAAGGATATATTTTAATACCACGACCAACCCCTATTCAGGGGACACCCCTTTTACTCGCACACTTTTTATGGTCTTGAATGTGTCTCCTTAATAGTAGTTCTATTGCATTAAAGGAATACAAATTTGTTACTATTTATAACATATATATAATATATACATATAGGCAAAAAAAAAATGATAACAATACTATTTGCACTTGATAACATTTAAGATATTGATTTAATAACATATTGGAAGACATATCCAAGGCCAAAAAAAACCACATTATTTAATTTATATTAACTTGGATTAATCAAGCTTACCACACAAGCTAAAAAAATATGTTAATTCATAATAAAAATTAATCAGACACACAAGAAGGAAAAAGTTGCATACACATATTAGATTTCACATAAACATATAGACATGCACGATAATTCAAATGCATGTATGTTACGTACTGTATGCACATGTGTGCATGTACACATAATGCATACATAATGTACACATGTGCACATGCATAATATTATCAGAAAAAGATTTAATAGAAATGGTGACATTGATATTATTAGAGACAAAAAAAACCCAAGTCAAATAACTATAAGAACAGAGAGAACTGCTGTAAGCTAAAGAAAAAACAGCACTACAAACTGTAAGTTTGAAAGTAAAAATAAAATAAAAATACAATGCTAAGGCAATAATAAATTTGCTTTGTAGAACAGAAATCAACTAGAATAGCTGGCCAAAGGAAAAATGTTTATCGTTTATTAGTGCATCAGATTTAACAACATTGTTAACAGAAGATTGGATATAAATGCATTAGAAATTAGGAAATTAGATGGTATAGAATGTATCTAATTAAGTAGGTAAGCTTTAAGGGTATGAATACTAATTATACTGTAGAATATTAAAATCACTAAGGTATTCTTACAGTACACAAGGATCTACCATCAACAAACTGCGAATGGTATTTGCTAGTAGGCCTATGTCAGGTTAATTACTAAATCCTCATTTATTACTTGCTTACAATAGGGCAGGTCAATTACAGGTTAATTGCTGTTTATCTTCATTATATTACTCATTTGAAGTGTCTTTCTCACCAACACGAGTCATAGTAGTACATATAGCACACTTTAATTATCGGTGAGAACTTCTATGTATATTATGCTAAATGCCACCTCACTCATAACCAATCAACCAATCACAGGATTGGACAAATTAGGATGTTTACATTTTTAACCAGAAAAGAAGAATACATTTAGTTACAATAAATAATCATTGGACATTCTTACTAGCATTCCAAAAGTAAACATTAAAAAAAAAAATAAGAATAAAAACTGATCTCATGATCTACTTCAGAAGAGACCAATTATACTAGCCTTAGTATTTGAACTGCACAATATGATTTGTAGTATATTGATTAAACATTGTAATAACAATACAAACAACCTTGATGTGCTTGCGAATTTACAGCTATTTGAAAGGTCTCTTGACATTAAAGAAGTCTCATTACATGGTGAAAGCATTCGCAACAGATAATCAACTATCTAACGTTTCATACCTGACTGAAATTGGAAGGATTTTCACCTCAAATCTGCCTGAAGAAATAGATATGGAATTTGTTTGTAGAGATTCTAACAATTTATTCAGAACAGGTTTCATTAAAAAAAAAATAAAAATAATAAAATTGATGTAGAAATTGACCATATAATTATTATAAGCTTAAAATTAAAACTACTACCATAGCAAACAGTGTATTTTATTATTTAGAAAACTAAGGAATGGACTTCTCATCAAATTGGAAGATATGTAGAGTCCCATTATCCACAGCAACTACTAATGCAATGGTACAATGTAGTTAACCTGCCCGTATGTAGCTCTAAGCGACGTTTTCCAATGTCAACAAGAAATCCATACATTTCATCTCCACAATTCTTTTTACGATAGAAATGTTAGTCATTGCTAGTACCATCAATATAGACAGGCTTAATCCATCAGGTAGGCAAAGCCCCCACCCCCATTTGTCATGATTCATAAAAAATGGGGAAAATGGGACAGGTCGCAGAATTCCTTAAAACAGGCACCAGGTGTCTTAGTCCACCGAACCCAACCACTGCTTTGTTCTCACAGCTTGCTGACTCCGAAAATTGTAACCCCGTCAAACAGCTTAGCCATTCGTTCGCCAATTCCTGGTGCCACCACTGGCTATAGATTTCCACAAGAATTAACAAATGCAATTTCAAAGGATGTTATTTGCATTGCACCATAAAATGCAATAAAAATTTGATACACATAGTTCATTAACCTTATATTATCCTAAGCAAGGTCTTTAACTCTTGTAGCCATCATGCTACAAATATCAGGCTAGAGTATACATCAGTGTTGACAAATCCATGTCTTCACAAAACCAGAGTGCAAGGTATTTGTGCTTTATTGTCTTAAAATTCATTGATCCATAAAGAGATATGGAATGTTTTATGTTCCTTCTGAGAACAAAGCTGAAAGACAATTTATTGATTTGCTAAAGGAAGTATATAAATTAGTGCTTTTGTCATTTGTTTTAATGAGTGTGTTGGGACAGATGAACCACTCTAAAGTGCATGGTACCACGATGTAGTAGTGCGAGATGAGGCAGATTATTCAATACCATAACTTAATGTGTTTATACTGTAACAATCCCTCCATGGAGGCTGACATTCCATGAAAGCTAATAACATGATTATAAAATAGTGAATGTGAAAGAGAAGAGGAATGGTTAAAAAGAGATCGCAATGTACAAAAAAAAAATGCAGAAACAGAGATGATGGGATTATTGAAGGAGAGAGCAATGGAGTGACAGGAGAAAGATAGCATGTGTGGAAAGAAGAAAGATTAATGTTATGAAAGGGCACATAAATGGGAAATAAAAGGAAAAGATTGTTAAGAAAGAAGAAGAATATGAAAATACTGAGGAACAGGAATTTTCCCAATTCAATTTGTAATTACAATTATGGAAAAATAAAAAACATAAATGATATGTACTAAACTTACCCGGATAAAGACCACCTTTCCTGCAATGTTATACCTGCCTTCAGATATCCTTTTAATCTGCAGACCATGACCAGACTTATTCGCTACTTTCATCACCTTCAAATATAGAAATGTATCAGTTTAAAACATAGTCCATTATGTATGTACACGTTTGATGAAAGTCCTATTTTGCATGCTACATACAACAATATCATCCTTTTTATGTCCATAATAATCTGGATCAATATAGCCAATAATCCATAATCATTTTTCAACCATTTTATTTTGATTTATGGGCAAATGAAGGTTGAAGGTATTATTGTGCATAAACCTGTTAAGTCTTTTCTTTTTTATTGCAATATCAATTAAATATGTTGTTCTCCTGGACTATGTCACAAGCTTTCAACTGGCAGTTTTATCAAGATCAATATGTTTTTGTTCTTTTTCTGCACAAAATGACATCCAAGATAACTCATGCCTAGATTTGCATACAAGAAAAAAGTATGGTACACCCAATGGCAGAGTCAACTTGTTAACCTTTGCCAAAGCATGGAGGTATTAATGAGAAGATCACTCGAAAAAGCTATGCGCAAGCAGCGCTATGCAAATGAACCAAGATCAAAGCTGCCGCAGCGCGTGAAGAACGTTTGCGCGATGCCTTTGAAGTCCCATGTGTTCCCCGCCATCAAATTTTCAGCAGGCATAGTTTACCAAAAAATTGAACATGGCGAAATGGAGAGCACCTTCTTTTCTCGATGTGCACTACATACATTCAATCACTATGGCTGCGCAATCGTTTCCATTTTTGAAGCTGATACATTTATCTCTCATAAAATATCAAAAATATTAATATTTTCCACCAAAAAAAGTTTCGAATTTAATGGAACATTTACATGACCTTTTAAAGTATAGTATATTTCAACTTTAATTTCCATAAATTGGCCAAAATTCACTAATTCTAATTTTAACAGATATTAATTAATAAATGATTGAGGATTATAATAAACTAAGTGATTTTAGGGTTAACGAGGGTTAACTATTCGAAAAATCAATCCAAAATCTGAGTATTTTTCAGTTTTATGCTGACTTAGCTTTATAGTCGAACTAATCAATCTTTAGACAAAATTATAATGAACACAGAAGTAATTTTAACATAAATATTTTACAGAATCCGTTCCTGAAATATACAAATAATAACATACCAAAAGTCCGAAAAAAATCTAATCAGGGGAACACTGTTCATTATAAAGATATTGATGGGTTAAAATCAAACGCTTTATTGCACAACTGCTCTGCTGGAAGTGTATAAATGCATGTCGTTGCTAAGTTGTTGCTAACAAAAAAATGTAAATTATAGGGTAATACGCCCGCGCGCGATGCAAAAGCGGGGAACACATGGTTTTGTCGTGTCAAAGGGAACTGTTGCCGAGTGATCTCCTCCTCAATAATACCTCCATGGCCAAAGTAGTAAACTTATCAGAGAACAGAACCTTTGTGTGCACAAACACAAGAAATTTACAGTGAATAACTTGGGAAAAAAAGTTTAAAATGATTCGTGTGACTTGTGAACCATAAGCAATGCCCTTACTTCTACATCTAAGGCACCAACTGGACTCCTTTTTGCCTTTGGAATTGCTGACACTGGCCTAGGATTGGTCTGTTCTCGTTCAATCTCCTTCTCTAACTTCACTAGGCCTGGAGGCTCAATGCCGTACCTTGCAGCAATCCTTGCCAACTCATATATGCATACCAACACATCTTTAGGCTGCTTTTGTAGAACTAAAGATGTAAAGAAAATGGTGTAATTAAGATGTGGATATATCAACATATCACCATTATTATTATCATAGCCATTATGGAATGGAGCTGTAGTTAAGATGCTTGTCTTCCAATCCCAAAGTCCTAGGTTCCATTCATGTCAATGTAACAGACTATCTTCTCATGATCAAAAACAACTCCACTCCCTAAGCCTCTTAATGAAACATGTTTATGTAGAGCTTCTTATGTTCATGTTTGTCTTGTTAAAAGGATGGTGAATCAATCAACAAATCAAATCAACAGATCAAATCAACATTTCACTTATTTTTAACAGAATACAATTACAACAGATTTTTTTTATATACAGCTGTAAACAGTTAAACTTGCCTAAGTCAACTTTTCCTAACTCAAATAATTTCTAAGTCAATCTTATTTCACAGGCCAAATTGTTGTGTTTTCCTAACAATCTATAAGTCAAATATTTTTCAATTTTGTGTCTAAAAATAAAATAAAAATTTAACCATTAAGCTATTGTTTGGTGATTATAATGTTAACCTTATAATATATTTATTTTAATCCATCTACATTCTTTTGCTAGGGTAGCTCAAACAGGAGGCCCTAGCAGTGATATTAAATGCTGATCAAGGGCAGAAGTTTAGTGTACAATAATAATACTAAAAAAGTTCATTCCACCAAAAAAGTTGTTTTTTCCAGGGATGAATAACACACAATAACACAGGTTAAATAAAAACAGCTAGTACAAAATGTTTGTAACAACTTTCAAAAACATTCAATAGATAAACAAGGATAAAGTGTTACGTATTCATTCTAAATGAAAGATATGGAAAGCCACAGAAAAGAATGGACACAATACCACTAGATATGAAACTGTACTAGATACAATAGTACAGGATGTACTCATTTTGCAAGGGTATTCATCTACAGGCTGTAAAAATACCTATAATAGGCATTACTGACAATTATGCTGATTTGCGATGACAAGCGTTTATGGTTTATAATTGAAGTAGGTATTGATGGCGATTTGCTTTGATGCTTTTTATCTGATTAAATCTATCAACCAGTAACTCTTGATGTTTATCGTTGAGATCATCTAAAATGATTTATATATTCCGGTATCAAAACAAGGTCACTTTGCCCGTATTACTTAAAAAAATTTTACTATTTTGCTTATATTGTATTATATTTATTTATCTATTCATAAATAGATGGTAATGCTATTCACAACAATGAGAGAATGGCATGGCTCTAAATCATTTGGCCATTTCTTAAATGACTAATAGCAAAGACCCAGACTAATATTTTTTTGTGTACCTTTCAACATTTTATATTATTTTATTTTATTTCAAACATCATCCAACAGGTAGAATCCAATTTATCAGAAATATAATGAAATGGAGTCGGTAGGAGCATGCCTAGGATAGGCCAAAGTGTAAAAACTGTCATCGAAGATGTAGATGTGCCTATCCCCATAGAGGTATAATAAGAGTACTAGAGCGCTAACCGCAATGTATTCGATGTTCGAAATACGCAGAACTGTGTGTGTGTACCATCCAAGATGGCTGCCATAGATTTAGCCAATCAAATTTCGCTCAGCACCATCGTTTGCAATTGCGCCCTCAATTTACTAAGAAAGTTCGGTACAGCTAGTTACCCATATGTTTGAAACTCGAGCGTTGCGGTGTTTGGGTGTTAAATGTACACAATTTTAATTTTCATTCCATGGTACTTTATTTTTGAAAAAGATGCTCCACTTGGCCTCGTTTTGGCTAAAATAGTTTGATAATTTGTTATTATCATTACTCATTATCATTAATGAAATAATAGTCAGTCAGAGGGCTTATTAATATGTAATAATATGTATACTAAGCCTGAAGGTGGCGCTTTACTACGACGGCCATCTTGGATGGTACACATACATAACTCTGCATTGCTGTGCCATCTTGTTAGCACTTTAGTTGTTTAATAGCTCTATGTGCCTATCCAAATTACCCATTTTGTTTTCATCTACTGAACAACAGATAAAACTATAAGCAAGGCACATACTACATAGTATGACAATCTCTGTTCTCTGTGAGCGCTTGACGCCATCTGATGATTGTCGATAGCTAACTGAGCGGACTACATGGCTCTTTGCATTGCATTGTAAATAAACCTCCAAAATTTGTATATAGCTGTATTTTATTTTGTTTTGTTTAAAATTGCACTGATCTCCATCAATTACAGTCCTCAGACATCATCTTCATAAACTCATATCCAACCTATTTCTTTACCTTTCCTCAAACCTTCCTACAAGGTTAATAAACGTGCCAATCCCTTGTTGTACAAGTGTTACTACAATTTTCAAATTCTTTTGAGTGTTAAAAAACAATATCAACGGTAACAACTTGTCTATAGGCATTTGAAAATACTAACAAAATTTTATACACGGGCAAATTACATTATTATAGTGTTTTGCATGAGCAGTTTATAAGCTGGTATACATGCAGAGATTTTTGTTGTTCTGTGCAACCAAGTGTTAAGTTTGTCTAGTGGTTTTCATGCTGATATTTCTGGTTCTACGACTTCCTTTTTACGGCACTTAACTAATGATCGGAAATTAAGAGGAAATAATCAGAGTTGTTGAGGTGGATAAGCAGAATGAATGCGAAAACGTTCCAATTCATTAACCTGTAAAGTTTTGCAAGCGTATATCTAGTCAAACAGAAATAATCAATATCAAAACTCATGACAGTATCACTCTGCCACCAAGTGTAATTGATACAATAATAATATGATTTTGAAATGTATAACCCACACAAAATGCCGACTAAAACATGGTATCATTTTATTTTCTTGTAAATAGACCCATACTTAAAAATAAACCAGAATTAATTCAGTGAAAAGATGTCTCTTAGTATTGTGATGCTGGTGACAATGCAGTCCCTCCAGGTATGTAAGTCTGTACCTGGAAGTTGGATGTAAATGGTTCATAATCAGGTCTGGTACTGGATTAGCTGTATGAAAAAAAATATAAAAATTCCCATGGGAACAAAGGATGTTACACATGGCTATGAACATTATGAAATATGGTAACAGAAGTACTGTACTATAAATATAATAACAATAGAAACCATAGCATTCACTAATAAGTTTGACATTAAACATTTATGTAATACACTCTGAAGAAAGTGATACCAGCCATTTGCGGATTCAAGAACACAATTAATTACACAGTGTGTTTTCTCTGCCTTCCAAGACTAATCGTACAGCCTGATATGTGTGTACTAGGTATAATATGCCTAACTATAGTTATTGTATTTTTAAATTAATTACAGGTACTTATGTTATCCATTCATTTTTGAACCAGAAATACTGTAGCTTTAGCAAGTTATCCAGAGTTCAAGTTTGGCATGTGTCCACCGGTTTATGAAGCTTTTTTCTATTTCTCTCAATATGTACAAAATGATTTATTAAATGACTTGAAATGGTTTTGAAATGGTTTTCAAATTGTTCAAATGTTAATACTTTAGAAGGTTAATTAAGATCTACAGATATATAGCTGACATTTATGATTCCATAAATTGTATATTGAGATGCAGATAAATTATAATACATGAAATGGACAGCAGAATCTCAAATTAAATGAAAATATCTACAATAATTATACAAAAATTTTGATACGGAAATATTGGTGGCCCTAACATCAATGAAGGTGGAATATAACCTTCTCCATAATGGTTGGTCTCCGGGGGCTTATATCAAGTAATCAGTTCTCAAACGATTGCTATCATCTTTGATCGTTCCCTCATACCTAGTTCCAATCATTCCCTCCATCATTCTCAAAAAATTTTACTATTCTTTATACATTACCTAGTACTAGTATTTCAGGAATATTCATGACAATAACAACAGTAAAATAATAAAAGTAATCAAATACAGTACTTCTACTTTCTATACTACAACCTTACATCTGGTAAATAAAGTCTGTAAAAACAAACTAAAAATTTACTTATTGTCTTTCCAAAAAAAAACCAATTTTATCAATGCAGTAGCCATATAATCATTGTTTATTCTTGTTTTGTGATTCCTAGAGCATTCCAATTGTCACCTTAGCAACACGGATTATTATATCTATTCATCAAATTTAGATTCTATTCAACAACTAGCACGTACTGTAGTCTACTGTATCTTTTCAAGATAGAGAAGTGTAGGATCTTTGCAATAAATTTGCAATTATGTGTCATTCATTTTTAAAATTGTATTTAAACATGTTTTTAAAATCTGTTATAAAGTGCAAAGGCATCAATTTTTATGAAATTTTATGATGAATTGTTTACTTCATTTTACTTTGTTGGCCTAAAATTTTTTGACATTTTAACATTGAATTTGTTTAAGATTATTTTAAATGCCTTTTTAAAATTACAACTGATTAAAAAAAATTATTAACTTTCGATGTTTAATCTATTTGAAAAATGTTATACTGTAAACCTTTGTTTTCTTGTCAAAGGGCATCCACCCAACAGTGATCAAGTTTACTTTTGGGGTGTTGTTTGTCTTGTGTTGTTTGGTTGTTCTTTGTTGTTTCTGTTTGTTGTAAGTTTTAATGTTTGGGACATTACATTTTGTAATGTCAACATTTCAAGGAACACACCATAATATTGCAGTACATAAATGTAAAAACATTTACTATAGTAACTTGAAGATTCCTTTCCATGGTATGCAAAAATATGAACAAAACATATTTTCAATACATTTCCGTCATTTAGGGTATGAACATGTTTATGAACATGTGTGATAAAATTTATGAAAAAAATAGTTACGAAGGAGTGGCAGCAAGTTACTACTAATGTACATCAACGTAAATTTAGTTTTAATATCTGTACACTTATATTTATTCAGATTGTAAGTGTCACATGCATTCATGAAGTAGCTGAATATGAAAAGAATGAGAGACAAAATATGGTGTAACAGTACGACATACGGCAATATGTTTTGCATATTATATTTTGTTCACATTAATGAATTAGAATGCTAGTGTATGTACAGTACTGTAGGCTGTACTGAAATGGAGACATTTAAATTAATGTTTCTGGTTTCTTCTTGACAAAAACAAAGATTTGCCAAAAAACACTTATCCTAGATTTTTAAAGTTTACATTATAGAACCATGTTACAATCTCTTGATTAGTAAATACTTGGACACCACCTAAGATTCCCAATGAACCCATTACGTTGGTCAGCGAGGTGATTGACAAGTGGACACAAATAATAACAGTTATAGTCAAAATACTATGAAAGCGAATTACTTGCAGACATGACCATTGGAGTCATGGAAGCGCACATATCCATTGTCTCGGATATACTCATCAACTTGACAGCAGCATGGATGGATAAGACATTGGTATATGGTTGAGTAGACGATGTTTTGCGCAAGAACAAATTTGTTAATGGACTAATAATAGGAGACTCGTTTATATTTATGTTCAATAAGTAAATCTGGCATTATGCATGGGCTTTTTATACATTTCTTTAAAAAATCAAATGCTTTATTTTAACTTGTATTTTTTTATACCAAGGAGAGCAGAGGTAGAAATGGACCAGGACACAGGTTTCTACACACTCATAGTATTTAAGCCAGCAGTGCTATGTGTACAGCAATATTAGTAAAACAAATTCACAACAATATGTGCATACCTGTGATGTATACAGTACTGTATTAGACAGAAAGAAATAATTAAACAATTAAAAGAATTAATCAGTTGAATCTAAATACTCAATGAAGTTTGTTGTCAAATATTGATGTCGCCAATTACATGACAAGATTAATGCCCTGCAAACAAAGGTCAAAATAATTCATGTGCATAATTTTACTTACAAAAAAATAAACAATACAATTATTACATATTATTAATGGAATTGTGTTAATTTTAGGAATAAAATTAAAATGACAGATTTATATTATTATAATTTATAAAATAACATAATAAATATTTTTTAATGATTTTTTTATCAATCATTTTATTTTAATTTCATAATATAAAACATTATTGCTTCTAAAAATAGGGAACAAAGAAATATCCTAGGAAAATCATCTCTGTGAGAAGAGTCAAACATCACAATAAAACAACGCAAGTGTCCGAATAATGTTAATAAATTTAAATATTTTTAGTTTTAAATCAATACAATTCTATCTGTAAAAGTAAAATATAGGAAAATATATTTAAGAATGGCTTGATGTAGTACAGAAGAGGCATTGTATTATGCATTAATCCACCATGCAATGTGGTAGAACGCGAGGCTCAGAAAAAGAGAGCAAAGTGAATAGGTTTGAAGGTTACTTATCGGCAAATCCCAGCACAGAAAATCAGAAAGAAATCAATTCTAAATGCTTTTACAACTGCTTAAGGCTATGGTGAGTTTAACAGAGAATATTAAGGAGATCAGAATTCATGTAACCTTACTGCTTCTGACACAAGAAGAGTTTTCATCTCAGCTGTAATAAATACTGTAATCAATTGTAATTCAACCAGCTTCATTCATCCGTCAGATTTTTCAGACAATTGGATTAAATTCAAATTACTGTATCAAAAGCTTTGCTTGAGGATGAAAATCTGTGATGATTGTAGATATTCTGGACTGGTTATACACTAAAAGTAGTTTAAATTGATAATTTTACAGCAGGAATAGACTATGAATTGTGCCTAATATTCAGTACATATTTTGAAGATGTGATTTGGTGGATGGTGACAAACACACAATGAAAATTGAGATGTTGTGGAGAGATTGACAATCTTGATGACGGCGATAAGGATGGTGATGATGATTAATTATTTTATTTGATTATTCTGATTTGTGATCATGATAATAAGTTTATCTTATCTTATCTTATCTTCTATAAAAGTTTATATTTCAGATCAATGCTTACAGTATCTGACCAGGGAATCATTACAGTGACAACAACTCCCTGATCTGACAATAAATTCATTTATTTATTCAAATTGTTAAAAAAGGATCAGTGAAAAAAGATCTTTCCCTGCCATAGCACCGACCATTCAGACCACCACCACCACCATGTGTATACCCAATGCATTTAAAAAATGGACTTCAGGATGTACAATAGTGTATTTGAAGTCTACCACAGATGGTGAATATTACTACAGTATGATGCTATTGGAAATAAAAGAGCTACGTTTAATTCTGTCCACCAAAATTGTAAAGATTATTGGATGCTAGGCTAATGATCCAGGCCTAGAGCTAGATATTTTACGCATAAATAGCACATAAATGCAGGTTGTAGTACCTTCTAGGCTCTGTCAAGGACTGCATCTAATCTATACCCCACTCTATGTCACAGATATCATATGTATTCAGTATTGTAAGCATATTCCACTATTAAAATACCTCCCATTTTAATATTAATCTACCAGTATTTTCTGACAACTAAAAGTGTTCATAATGCAGAATGAGTTGAGCAAATAAATTAAATGAAAGCGCTTGTACACATTTTTAAAAGAAGATATCTAGATGAGTCATCAAAATTGTCATATCCAAAATTCATCTTACGATTACTACAGAAAGTAATTATTTTATTAAATGTACAGTAGCTCTTTTGTATGTGTAGATTGGATGACTATACACACATTATTTTAACTTTAATAGTTTTGTTTTACAGCTTAGTGTAGACTCTGTAGGGTCCACAAGATTTACATTTAGGAAATGTTTTTTAGCGATACTGAGTAGTGTGGTATTTCTCTACAATTTAATACTACGAGAGTATAATATATACTCCAAGTATTGAAATACATGCTATCGTGTTGGGATTCAATATTTCAAAATTAATTATGTCATCATCAAGAATGAAATAATTTGTATTTGTTGTATAATATAAGCTTGTAAATCCTGATAATGACATAATTAATGTTGAAAAATTGAATCCCAACACGATGATGTGTATTTCAATACTTGAAGTATGTATCATAATTTTCTTATCTGAGATTAATCAGTGGCCATTTTGGTTTTAAACAATAATACGATATTTTTTTTTTTTTTAATTTATGTAAAGCGCATACAGGCACTGCGCAACATAATTGTCAATTATTATTATTATTATCATTATTACAATTTTTAAAACCATGAAAGAAACCTATAAACAAATCTATTGACACTCTAAAGCATAAATATTATAAAAGGAAAAACTAGCATCTCATCGTCATACAAGGGAAATGGCTTGAAGAAGCTCAATCGGCCGACAGCGAGAAAGAGATATTCTTACCATATTCCTCTTTCTCTTCCTACATTTATCAGCATAATGTTAACCTTGTTTATTCTCTCAATGTATGAGATAGAATAACATAATGTTGAATGTCGTCCTTACATTATTTTACATAATAATGTCTGTAATAACTTGTCTAATATACGGTACACCAGACTTCTTTCATCTAACTACATGGTGTAATGTTTCACTAATCAGAAAATTTTGCATTTCATATTAATAAAACAATGTAGGCCTCTGTCATATACATCAATAAACTTTCATACACATTCAATGTGTGGTAATTTCTTAATGGAAAGCCTAGAAATCATCAATAATATCTGTGACAACAATGCAAGTAGATGTTCTATATTTTGTAGGCCAACATGTCAAATTATCTCACAGAAACAATTTACAATAAACACGAGTGATAATAAGTCAATATGAGAAATACTTATATATTAATCCCTCATCATTGTTAGTTGGCTTAACTCATACCTCTTCATCTTGCAAAACATATCACCCTAATAATTTGTTTCAGTAAAAATTGTGCAATATATATCAATATGTTTTTGATTCAATTTTTTTATTAATTCAAATCAAATCAAAGTTTATTTTCCTTTTGAACATAAGAAAATTAACAGAAAATTCACTAATTGATTATTAATTATAATTAACAAATTTAGAAACTTTTAATAACAAGATATGATTATCTGTTTTCCACGAATCAGGTTTGTTGGTTTGGAGGTGCGCACAACGGATCGCTTAGACAGTCAGCAGCCGGTGTTATTAAGCGCTCATGCAGAGTGGAGATGGAATTTGATGCAATGTGTACCAAATTTCAAGTTAACACTTACCTAAGCCTTCAGTTTCGAATAAACACGTATCTTCAAGGCCAATTTCCCGACACCATTTTAAAAAGCTTGCTGTATTGTCCCTCGCAAAGAATGAACCTCTTCTTGCATTGGCCCGGTATTTTACTTGTGATCTTGGCAAGTCCTAGAATGATAAATTAACATGAAAATCAATTAATAAAAATGAATATTCAAAAAATACCATATTTTAACGAGTATCATCTCAGGCTAACTTAGTAACAATTATTAAATATTGTGAAAATCGCTTGTTTCGGCTTTGTTATTTAAAACATGCAAAAAGGAAATGCCTTTTCACTTCGGGAATGTTGATAGGTAATACCTAGAGTAGCCCTAGAACATGCAAACACTAGACACGTAAATATGTAAATACCCACTTAGTGGTATCTAACACTTGTATGGATGACATTTTGTTGGTTACCATCTCATTTTTGTTAACAGAGAAATAATATGAATTAAGATTAATCAATCAATATAAAGTACAGACTTACTTCCGCAATTAACCCACGTTTCTTGCACTCTTCAGCTTTATTTTGTAACAGAAGTGCTAGTTTACATGGTAACACCCCATCAGATAAGGATTCCATGAAATTACCTGTTGTGATATCAACATCTGAAAAGGTGAAAAAAAAAAACATACTGTGTACAGTAATTGGTAAGCATGTTAATATAAATTTCAAATACTATAACATTTTACTACATAATTTACAGCGCCTACGCAAGACCTCAAAACTTTTGAATCACCAGGTCGCTGATTTCACAGGTAAGCTACACAACTTTCTTTACCTATCAACATCTGAAAAGGTGCAAAAAAAAAAAAAACACACTGTGTACAGTAATTGGTAGCAAGCATATTAATATAAATTTCAAATATTAACGATTGTAACATTATTATTAACATTTCACTACATAATTTACAGTGCCTACGCAAGGCCTCAAAGCTTTTGAATCCCCATGTCGCAGATTTCACAGGTAAGTTACACAGCGCTCAACCTTCTCAACTTCCTGGGGGATTATTTTTGTCTTGCTTCATTCTACTCAGACTACAGTATCTCAATTCTTTTGTATTGAGAGGTTGGTTTCAGTAGGGTTTCACTGCCTTCAACAAAGACACAAAGAAGTGGTCACCCTCAGACCTTCACCCTTTTGATTTGTAGCCCAGGTTGCCCTGGTAGCCCAGTTTTCCCAAGGTTTACACTCTGCCCTATACAGTATGCTTTCATGATTCACATTTTACGCGCTTTTATGCTTGGTATTATTTTATAAATATTATGTAGTCTCTGTTGCTACTGTACTGTAGGACTTACTGGAACTGGTGTAATTGAGTTGGTTTTTTTTTTTGAACACAATTCAACAAAAATTCATGGCAACTTCATATTGTGTACAGTACCAAGACACTTGTGGCCTCTCATACATCTAATCTGTCAGATACAATCTGATCTTCTACCTGATCTAATCTATTTAGTATTATGGTTCACATTGTCTAATCTAGCTAATCTTATCTCACACTTGATAAAGCCAAGACTACCAGCAAAACCATGTACAATAAATACTATACTTATTAATAGGTCCATGCTATAAATAACGTCTCAAGTGTTCAGACCATGTTTATTTTTCAATCTTTATAGTTACACATGGCTACACAGCTACTACATTCTAATCACTTTATTACATTCAGATTATTAAATTCATATTTCAAATTTTTATGACATACATTCTCAAGATAAAATAATTCATGATGCACAGAACCAAATATTTTGTTATCTGTAATTTCCAATTCATTATCGAGTAGATTTATAAATATTATGCCAGGATACATGCACATAATCTGCTACTGTATTAGTAATTTTTGAAAGAGCTCTTGTTGACTAATTTGCAAAAGTTGCTGCAGGAAGACATAGCGTTGCTGTAGCACTTCGATTGAGAATATCATTATATTTTTATGATCTATGAGTTATAAAATGTAACAGTATTGATTTTATTGTCCTAAATCAGCTTACAGTACAAAAAAATTGATTGTTCTGAATCTGCTTGATATACCTGATGAACTTTGCAATTATATGCTCCTGAATTTACCTGATAGCGGGTAGCACTAAATAATATAAAAATAAACATAGATGAAGGAGGCAAAATGGCGGTAAGCTGGATGTACAGTGGCATGAAAGCATGTGGATGATGGACCAGAGTAAGTACTGTAGCAACCAAAGAAGACAGACCAAAAGTGAGATGGAGAGGCGGCACATCATCTAGAGACGTCTTGGGCAACAGAGGCACTGACTATAAGAAAATATACAAATCATGAGGAGGGCTACATCTGAATTTGGGTAGATGTGTGGAAAAACCTTGAAATAATTTCATTACACAAGAACAAATTAATTAATAACAATCACAAGAAAGCTTTGATGAGTTACGGACCAGGGTTCATACAGGTATGACAGTTCCAAAATTTCTGGTACCAGCAGGAAAAAAATGTAGCAGCAGTACACAAACATCACCAGTAGTTAAAATTTATAGCCAGCATAATTTAACTATTTCAAACTACAACCTCCCTCGTAATGTAACAGCCACAATTGCTTTATTGTTACACATGCTTAAAGTAATAAAGCGTACCTGGACAGATTGACGTCAAGTGATGTGAAAAATTAGCGTAGAGTAAGTGAATACTTACAACATAGCTTTCTGTATGCCGGTAATCTGTACAGTACTATCATTTAAAACTAATACTATTACATTATGCAAATATTAGGCCTGCACAATTAAGTACATGTACTGTACAGACTGATCCGGTGAAAAATATTCTTGTAATTTCGAAAAGGAGAGGAACAGATGGGTGGCAATAAAATAAATGCATTGATTGTGAAATTAGCAAAATATTGGTTTTGTCGGGATGAAAAGATCTGTTATGCAGATTCAGAATAAGCTAGAAAATCAACACCATAGTTGGTGTTAAAATTACTTGGCAATTATAAATGTTAAACTGTCAATCTACATTAAATTGATAGAATAGATACTAATTGTTAACCTAAAAGACCTAACATGCTTCACACCTTAACCTCCAAAGATGAAACATGTATTTATAAAGCTTTGTTCTTCATCTGGAGTTATAAAACGAACATACTGTAATCTAATGTTATTTATGTGCTTTATACATCAGTAACTAGTGCAGTTGAAATAAAACATTAATTTATGAATTGTTGTTGAAATACCAGAGCTAAGGTAGATTGCTGCTTCAGGCGTCTGCAACTTCATCAAAAGAGTGATGCTATAACAAAATTACATTGCAATAGTTCACAGATGCAATCATTACAGTGTATTTCAAGCAAATATTTTCCTTGTAATTTATCTAAGTACTACACTGTATAGGAAATTTGCAGTATTGTATGTGTCTTCATGTAGAATTTCAATTAGTGTCTCTAGGGATGTAACATTATGGAAACTTAAATTATGCATCACATTACTTACACTAGTAATCTATTTAGTGTTTAGTACATATTAGGAAATATATAATTAATTACACTGACAACATTCTATGAAGTTTATGTTTTACAATTAAATGATATCTGGTAACAAATCAAGTCATATACATCATTTGCATTTTAATCTCACATCTCATTTTTTTTTTCTATTCAAACACCCTGGATCCTCAATCCTACAGTTGGATTTGATGTACAGGAGTGTTTGATATTGTATATTGCCTATCAGCATTAGAATCACCCCTCAAATCATCAAAGCCAACACCCCTACGCTACCACCATCACAATTACAACCATCACAACAATTACCACCAACTACCCACCTCCTATAGAAGATGAACTCTAGATCATCATTAGTTGACTCTTTGTGATGATAATTCAATTACAGTAACAAGTGATTTGTTTTGATATCACAATTCTTTCAAAAATACGTATTTTAATTAGCAAATAGCAGCGGCAGACATATGAGACAAAGTCCTAAAAACTGTGACAGTCTAAGCTTGGACCATTCACCTCCGATAATAATGTAGGCCTTCGCTGACACTATTAACATTTTATCATTACGGTACACATTCTGTTACAGCACGCTTTAGCTAACAATTACGAAAATCTGCAGGTATATGAGAGGATTATAGCAAATCTTCAAATCATTATACATTGTAAATTTTGTTGAAATGTCCTAGAGTAAAAATCAACAAAGCTATTGGTCAAAGTAAAGAGAGGGAAAGCACTACTGTACATAGATATTATAGATATAGTCTTAGAGCTGATCAACAATGATATAAAAATAACACATTTTTTAGTGCATTTATTCAACTTAGTAGGCATTCATAATCCAAGATGGAAAATTTTCTAAACTCTTTATAATCTAATAATTTTTTTTCATAAAATAAAAACTTCTGTCCTTTTTTCATTTCATATATCTACTGAAGTCCCATATAAAAAAGCAAACAAACATCACATCACACTTGAAAAGATAATCATATAATAATAATCGTCATCATTTACTAATCAGAGATTATAAAACTCAGTAGAAACCAACTGTCAAATTGTTCAAAAAGATGGCATATTTAAAAAGTACTTTCAGTTGACGTAATGAAAGGTAATGAATTAAAACGCATGAAGGCTTGGGATTCTGCGGTATATGTACAAGACCTACATAATATTATTACTATATTTTTAATTATTAATTGTTGCATAACACTTGTGTCATTTTGCTACAATAAGTACCATATCATTACTCACCTAAAACCCTGGATAACCAGTCTGCTAGATCATCTTGCAGAGGGATCAATGCCTCCTCCGCAGCCTTTGCAATCTCGGAAGTTAATTCCGTGGCTGAGTGCTCTGTCATAGTTCCATTAAACATCTCAACATGAGATCTTGTTGAGAGGAGTAATACTTAATCGAATCATTCAGTCACATTTTAAAAGTATTTGATAAAAAATGAAGCATTATCTGAAAGAAAAGAAGAGCAAGTTCCACATTTAATATTTTTAATGCAATCTATCTACTTATAGTTTCTTTCTTGCATTTTTTGATAATTACAGTATTTATTCTATTTTATTGTCATTAATGTTAATATTACTAGTAAATAATAGTATACTACAGAGTCTCTATGTGTTTGACTGCTACACAGCATCACAAACATTATTTCAATTTCTGGAATTTGATACAAATCATTTGAGAAGCTATAGTGTAACCTACTGTGTGTTTGAAGATACACATTCAAAGACAACATAAATCTGGCCGTATTACATTCACATTGTGTTAAATTAATGTAACTCCCAAGGATCATACTACAGTAGTTTATGTTCACAATGCTTATGAAACATTAAATTAAGCTGCACAAAACCCAACAGTAGTACTGTATATTGTATTGCATTAATATACAATAAGTACAGTATTATAATAATAGTATTAATATGGTCCATTACAGCTTGCAGATCAGACAGAATCTTAGGATAGTATTGTAATATAATAATTCATTTCAAATTATTGTGTAATAAGATACTGCTACTGTGTAACTAGTAACAGGTTTGATGAAGGCCCCAGACTGTTTAACATCATGACTTACAAATTGTATTTGCATGCACAGTGAAGTATCACATTAAATCGATTGCGAATACTGTACAACTAATGGACAATACCTAAAATGAATTGCTAATGAAAACCATCCAAATCCCTCCTCCTCATCCCACTTTACCCTACCCTCCACTAGACCATGTTCAGCATCATATTTACAATCTTATGATTTTTTTACAGGTTTTTAATATTTCTGGTATTATTTATATTTGAATGTATTCTCATGCAATTTAGCACTGACTCTGCCAGTTGAGGTCAAATAAAATTGAATTGAATGTGTTGCTTAACATAGTACATTGTAGATCTCACATTACAAGTAGTTTAAAATTATAATTGAGAAGCATAAGGAAACGTCTAGATTGTTTTGACATCATGATTTTTAAATCAAACTTTTGCCTTCATAACAAATATAACATTAAGTCTTCAATTGAGTAATTTGATATTATCTACTGTACTTCAGCTGTAGAACCAACATAATAAAGAACAGGATAATGGGGTTTCTTAGGTTATCTTGATCAATAACAAAGGGCAATTTTTTCATTATGGTAGAAGTTGACAACAAACATCGTCAATGAACTGGTTGCTAGGTGACGAAACTGCATGAACGTAGGAAGCATGCACACATAACCATCTGTCAGTGTTCACATACAATGCACACATACTATTCGTTAATGTGTGTGTTCTTTGAATCTGAATTACATGCAAACATTGTAATGTCATTACATTAGAAAAACAAAGCCACTGATAAGCTACGGTAATTGCCGGATGTTATGCTTTTTGTGTAATTGATAATTAAATGATGTATAAGATTATATTTTGGGGCAAAATCCGATTCACTGATGAAGGCTTTTCTTGACAGCATGTATGTTTTTTATTAGGGCTTTCTTATTTTTTTTCTAAGTCTTGTTATGTTACAATAAATTGATGTGTGTGTATGCCACCATTCTAAAGATGAAATGTCATAAGTTAAATATATATCTAAAAGTAAATTTTGAATTACTAATTCTATGACAAATGTTACGAATTCATGGGTGCACCATCAACCTGATGGGTACCACTGATCTGAAAGTGAACCCAATGAATCATATCATATCGTACCAATCAATCAGATTATAAATTCCATTTCCAATACTTTGACATTAGGATCACACCTTCTACAGTAATATTAATAATAATCAATATTATTAGGTTATTACGAAAACCAAGGGTGAGAAAATTAACAACTGGTTTCTGGTTTTCAATTGATTATTATTCTAAATCACATGTTTTGAAAATTCCAAATTACATTTTTATACTGCATGTGTATATTCAAACAAAATATCAGTAACATCAAACAACCTTGATTATTATTACTGACAGTGACAGCATTCTTGGACTAGGGAGTTCAATACTGTAGCTGCAATGACACCAATCCAAGCACATTCACACTACAGCAATGAACTTTTATAACATAGGAAATTTGCATTGCGTGGGAATTCGATATACTACAGTTTTATTAAATTCTATTGTAAATTTCATTTTTAACATTTCTTCATTAAATACGTAACTCGGTTGTGCAGTTGTTAGTGCCAATTCTCAGAAATAAAGAATTTAATAAATTATTTTACGGCCAGATTATTACTTGTTTACCTTCTGTAAGGACAGACATTCACATGTGGAGAAAATCCGGATGGCAGAGGATAGCGATAATGGCGGAAACAGGAGCCGCAGACCTGCCAACAGGGCAAACTGCTACTGACCGACTGACCTTACAAATTAATACATTTTTGTAATAGTGTACACCTAGAACATTTGAATATCAATAACATGTAATATAATCTTTAATAAATAAGTAAATATTTTTATTAATCCTTTAACTCATTCATTGGCACCACTGATATCTTCAACAGTTAATACATACAGTAATATTAATACTAAATACAGTATATTTAGTCTAAAATTCCCTTTCTCTTTTGGAGAATAAACACTGTAAATGTCAGTAATCGGACAGTTCAACATGACATTGAAATGGTCTTTTTCAATAAAGCTGTTGACACAAAAGTACTTTCATAAAAAAGAATAAATCTGTAACTCACCAATCATATTGTGCAAATTTAGTTGTCCTCACACTAAACATAATACATTCCTGTGGTATTATATATACCACAGGTATTTCTCGTGATATACAGTACTGTACCTTCAGCTTCAAGCGTCATGCAAAAGTAGAAAGCAATTCAGTACACACTGTTGTGTACAATCGGTCAACATGCAACAACCAATTAGGATGGACACACCTATGGATGTTTATATTTCTAAAAGGCTAAAAATAAATAAATGCAGGGCTGTCTTATAATACATATATTATAACCATATGTGGACAAATGGAAATGCTCCTTTAAACATATTTTGGCAATAATCAGAATCTATGGATTATAGTTGGTGGTATTTTGTCAGTTGGCTTTTGTGAGTCTGTCAAGCTTAATTGTTGAAACCACTTTGACAACAATATGTCATGTTAACCCCAAAGAAAGTATTATAAATGTTTTATTTTTTCAGATGTCAACTTTACAGAATAACACAATAATCTAAATGGGGCCAATTTTGATCTCTTTATTCTATTCTATTTTACAGCAAAAAATATTTTTCTGGCAAAACGGAAACAATAAAGCCTTTATGAGATTCTCTAAAACAGAATTTAATAACTACTGGTAATAAATGCTATACCAAAAACATGAAATCTATTCAATTTAAATACTGGAGTTGTTTTTTATCCCATTCTTTTTAAATCAGAAAATAATTAATGCAAATTTGGTAACTTCAAATTTAGGTACGGTAGCCAAAATGTTTTACAGTATAAAGAAATCTTGCATATTAAATGAACAACAGCCTAAACCAACTGCATGAATGAGAGGATTACAGACCAAAATCAACATGTTTTGCTTTCAAATGGCTGTAAACGTCCTGAGACACGATGGTGGCCACATGTTCAAGGGAGGCGTAATGCATACTCTTGTCGGAATGAGGTCATGCTTCACTGCACATACAACCTAATGGGCAAATTATTGTGCATATCTGTCCCTGTCATTTTAACAGTTTCTAAACATACAGGTAGTCCCAAAGATATGGAAAGATCCTTTGAATCAATTTTACACATGTTAAACAGGTAAATAGATATCATATAAATGTTCTGTATCAGACATCAAAATAATCGGCTCACTTTATGAGATATGTTGTTTGTTTTGCCTGATAAATGGTAATAAAGTGATATCAAATTTTAATCCAAGAATTAAAAATAAATATAATACTTGATAAGATTAAAGATAGCAAGAAGACTAACAATTAAATAAAAAATCTATGGAAGTTGTTAATTATGCAAAAAATTTAAATTGGCTATTAAACCGTCAAGAAAACTTCCTACCTGCTACCTGTAGTAGCAGACAATGGCCACATCATTGATAAGATTAAGAAGAGGAGGGACCTCTGTTGCACAGGAAAGGTCCCCAACATCAACAAATTTATTCATGATGTTAATTCTTTGTGCTATATAAATATGTGTTATTTCATTTGTTAATATGTTAAACACAAACCATCTTGAAAATAGCCAAAAATTCTTTTTCTGTACACCTAAGAGCTTACTAGCAACCTAAATCACCACCAAAAAAGCTTCGAATCTAGATAGCAGTCAGTGTTTGACACCCTGTTGAATAGTTTTGTCCCTCTGAATAATGTTTTATTTATCAATGAGGCTCATTTTAGTCTTTTAACTAAATTGGTCTTCCAATTGGTTGTGTCCTTAAGGTATAACAAAGGATTGAAAGAAAGCTGAAGGAAAACCAAAGTAAGGTGCACCCTCCCTCCAATTCGAGACCCCTCTAATTCGAGACCACTTTCCAAAGACCCTTGGAAATAATTATCTCCAATCTTTTAACACAAAGCTAGTCCTCTAATTGGAGATCAAGGGTGGTCTGGAATTGGAGGGCGAACTGTACTGTATTACAAAATTTGAACCAAGCCTAGGCCATGAATACGCAATTTGCCCGATTACTATGTTCATGGTGATTTTCAACAATGGTGGTAATGTGCTATTTACACTACAGGTAAAATAATATCATTCAATTAGTTACATAGACTGCAGTTATTAGACCTATAGTACTGAATTCACAGTAGTAAAGCCACCTAAAAAAGTTTTTTTATTTCATTTTTTATTAAATAAACTTCTCACTAAAAAAATACATCACTGACAGAAATGACGCACACCTCTACAATGGCTCGCTCCATATAATTATAATAACACAAAAATAGAAATATATAAATATATAATAATTAGGAACATCTGTAATGATAATTAATCCTTTATCCTTTATTCTTTGTTTTTTTATTATTGTCACGAAGAGATGGTACAACACAATCCACTGATTGGTCGAACAAGATCTTAAAAGCGAACCTAACCACTATTGTGTTAGCATGAGATCCTCAACCCAAAGCTTCACATGAATAAAAAATTTTTACGTCTGCTTGGTTTCGCTCACGCTGGTTCGCTGTGATGTCACTTAGGGCCCGTTCGAGCGAAAAGGAAATTTCACAACCTTACGAAAACGATAACGAATACGTCATCTTCAGTATCGTCATTTGTACCTAAAACATTTTTAACAATACATCAGAGCTGTATATGATTGTTAATTCATTTAAAAGTCATTGCCTACTGTACATCTGTCTCTTATACACATCTGATGTGTATAAGAGACAGGATT
Source organism: Anneissia japonica (assembly GCF_011630105.1). Lineage (NCBI taxonomy): Eukaryota > Metazoa > Echinodermata > Crinoidea > Comatulida > Comatulidae > Anneissia > Anneissia japonica. Next base: position 36,683 of record NW_022704992.1, on the reverse strand, counting down.
TACTGTCCAATCCAACTTTGATTTCGCCGTGAACATGAGGAGGCGAAGAAGAGCGTGACGACAGCGGGTACTTGCTGTCGGTCCCCTTGCTGTGGACGAACCATTTGGCAAAGCAATTAAGGTTGATTCTACCCAGCAATTTGGTGGTCAAAATTGTCGCGGATAATCCAGATGGTAAGGTAATTAGGCGCGTGTCCGAGCGGTTTTAGAAAGTGTGTACCGGTGAATTAACTGGAAAATCGCACGGATATTTTTTCGCTCGAACGGGCCCTTAGAGTTAAGGGACATCTGGTTAGGCATCCTATACCTATGCGATGTTCCTGACGGTAATCTGCTCAGGTGACTTTCTGCTGGCACTACATTATTTCCACAAAGTCAAGTATGGGAAATACTATAACTTTTGTTGTTGTTTGTTGATCTATACCATGTAAATTTTGTCGGCGTGGCTGGAGATAAGGAACCATATTTCTACTTCCATTTGCTAAAGGTACGGCAAATGGCATTACGTCACCATCACCCAATGAAGTGCCAGAATGTGCGTGATGTCATCTTTCAAGACTAGCATTGCAGATCACTTACGACAATGAACGGGGTGAAACGCGAACAATGTAGTACTAGGTAAACATCAAATGAAAAAGTACAATTTTACTGTACTTACTGTTATCGATAAATAGGCGTACTGTATGGTTCCACTCAGTAAGAGTCATGTCATTTATCTATATATATATAGCCATATCAAACAAGGACTGAATCCTGTACCAAATTCTTGGCATAGGCCTTGCTTGAATCGCTTATCGAAGAATCTATTTAATTTATTTTTTCAACAACATTTCACGAGGGGGCTCTTACAGCGAAGCTGACTCAAACAGGCCCTGAAGAGTAAATACAACTATATATCTAAGCAAGGCCTAGGCCTTGTTTATGATTCTTCGCTTGGCGGCAGTCCGGCATATCAGTCAAACTGTAAACTAATTCCTCCATGTTCATACCAAGTCTGATGTTCTCAAGCCCCAAAGTCTCATCCCAAGTTTTAGTCCAAGAAGCCTAGGTTACAATACTAAATATAATTGAAATTATACATTTTAAATCCGACCAAAATAATATTCATACTCTTTGCATAAACATGCAACCGTACATTTACCCAATTTTACGAATACTTCCCCCAATCGTAAATATTGTTCATCCAGAATCCATTGATCGAGAGAATGTTTCCCCAATCACATGGTTATTGGTGTCAAATTTTCCAACCAACTTTGATGCAGGCCCATTTGAAACAGTACTACGGTATATAAAGTGAGCACTAGTAGGCCTATATGAATCCTCTTATTACAGTTTACTGAAGTATATTCAGTTTTTTAGTGCAAGTTTTGTCATGTAAATAGATTAAACCAAAGACTGAGTAGTAATAAAGTAGTATGTCAACTCTCTTATTATTAATTATGCTGTGGCTAGAGATATGGTACCGTATTTCTACTTTTAAAGATAAGGTAAATGGCATTACGTCAATATCACCCAATGAAGTGCCGAAATGTGTGTGCCGTCATCTTTCAAGACCGGCATTGGTATTGCAGATCGCCCAGTGTGAGCGGTGTAACTAGCGAACGATGTATTGGATTAGCACATGATTAGCTAGGCAAAGAGTACAGTATTTTTCTTATAATACTGTCATTGATAAATAGTCGCAAGGGTTCCACTCAGCAAGTCATGTCATTTATCTATAGCTTTCAAGCAATGCCTGAATCCTCAGGACCAAACTTTTGTCGTAGGCCCAGGCTTTGATTAGACTCTTCGCTCAATTATTACGCCGTGGGTAGAGATACGGTACCGTATTTCTACTTCAATTTGCTAAAGGTATGGTAAATGGCATTACGTCACCATCACCCAAAAATGACAAACATCAAAATTTAGATCGTAGACGTAGACCAGCACAGACAGCAGAGAGAGTGAATGGAAGCAAAAATAGAACAACCTGGTACAGATGTATTAACTATTGATGATACTGACACCAGTGGCATGCATTTCAGAATACATGCCACAAAATACCCATAGAACTGGGCTAGGCACAACAATAGGCTAGCTAACGCTATCACTGCCACAGGCCCTACACCGCTCCGTACACACCACACGCACGACGACGTGTGTATGTGTGTGTGTGTGTGTGTGTGGCCTATCCATCAAACACACAGCAGAGAAGATCGCTGAACTTATTATCTATAAAATAATAAATATCACCTCCAAAACTAATAAACGTAATTCACAGTAATCAAAAAGTATATACATACAGGATACTCACTTGGTTAACATCAACAAGTCAATTACAGTATAGGTTGTTCAAAAAGGGCTTTAACTAGCGTTTCACAGATTTCTGTTGACATCGATCGCACACGACACACTCATCGAAAAATGAGATTTGTTGTGTGTTGCTGTCTGGCAGTGCGCCCTCAGCGGTCAGCTATCAAACCACCTGATTGGAAAATATAAGAGAGCGCACTCTAATTTCCACTTACAATACTTGCTACACTTAAAGCTACGAAAGCCCCGTTAGTGTCAACAGTGAATAAAAATTTCAAATCAGTTAAGTGGCGGCCGCCAGATAATATTATTTATTTTGACACTAACGGGCTTCCGTATAAAGCCTTTGCCAAGAAGGTAGAGGGTTTTAACACCAGACAGGATTAGCCTATTCGGACAATATCAGTAGCGGATCCAGCAGGGGAGGGGAGGCACGTGCCCCACTGTTTTTCAATACATATCAGTGTTATGTGTTAGAGTGTTACTCACTTATTCAATCTATTCTGAAACTGTTGTGCACCCCCACCCCTGTTTGACAAATTCTGGATCTGCCCCTGGACATGGGCGTGGAATGGTGGATGGGGTTGGGGACGCACCCCCATGACGGCAAATTAGTTCCACTAAGTGGGGTTGAAAATATTATAGGATAGTGATTAAGTTCAGTGATTGGCATATCATTGGCGCTCGTGCCTAATGAAATGAACACAATTTTGAAAAAAAAAAGTTTTCATTTCAAGCAATCCAGTAACTCTATATATATTGACCTCTAAATATAAAGAAAGCAACGTTATTGATAACATGCACTTATTAAACAGATTAAAATAGTTATACAGGTAATAATTACTCTGACAAGAGTTTATTAGTTAATGATTGTAAATATCTCTTAATTTATTTTGTCTTCAGAAAACGTTAAAGGACACGAGAAATACATACATAAGCAGAAAAAATTAAGCAATCGTTAAAACCCGACGGGATAACCTTAACCAAAAAGCAAAAAAAAATAACACAAAAATCAGTGTCTACCTGTACAGTAGTGGTTCTCAAGGTTGAAAATCATAAATGTAAACACTTACAGTGGTCCTTGCGTTCTATATTATAAACATTATGTTGATGACATTTTTTTTTCTCTTCAAAAAGGAAAATGATGATAATATATTTTTAACACTGTTCACTAATGATGACATTTGACCAATCGAAACATGTCTGGTTTAATTATAGTTACAGTTATATAAAAATGTATACTGTACATAAATGATTGCGGTTATACAATCGCCTAAAATTGCAGAGGAAAAAATATACTGTAATAAAAAAAACGAAGAAAGCATATCATGCACTTGTATTTACAACGTTGTCTTATAATTATCAATTCGGCGACGAAGTCAACACAGATACCGTATGATACAAACCAAAGTTGTCAGTTATTTAATTTGAAACCAGTGTCAGTATAATCTTAGGTAAGCATGTGGTTAACATAAGCAAGAATTTATTTCAATGAAACTGTTTATCATCTTGACACCTTCCGACGAAAATTGACCCATCCGTTGTTGTCACCACGGCGTCCCCACCGATCGATCTAACGTGACGTTGTTATGTGGGTGTTTTTATAGATTATTGAGAATGATATCACCGAAGAAATAGATAAAATGACAGTTGAATGACCAACAAAGACAACTGAAGACAATAGTTCGTCATTAGAAGTTATTTAGTATAATTTTATTCAGAAAATTAATCTCAAAATCGAGTTGCCGTCCCCGGCGTTGTGACGTCGTTCGATTTGTGTGCGATTTTTACCAATTAGCCCCTAAGTAAAAAATAGTTGAGCCATGTAGGCCTAGTACCTTGCAAATCAACCCAGAAACTTGGTAGTTTGTTGATTGTTTATTGGTAGCGTCCCTTCGCTGCCAAAAATAGTTTTTTGGCAGTTGCGTCGCCCCGATGACATCGTGAGAGCATGGAGAAGGTTGGTTACGATTTGGTGGCACATCGATTGAGTATTTTCATTCATCTGGCCATGTAAATCAGTGGCGTATCTAGATGTCTTGAAATGGGAGGCTGATGGGTTGGGGCGCGAAGGTGAATTGGAAGGGGGCTTGATGATCAGTTGAGGGGCGCTAATTTGCAAAATAAGGTGATTTTTAACTACTTGACCGTGATTTGAAACCAGTGTCAGTATAATCTGAGGTAAGCATGTGGTTTAAATAAGCAAGAATTTATTCCAATGAAACTGTTTATCATCTTGATACCTTCCGACGAAAATTGACCCATCCGGCGTCACCACGGCGTCCCCACCGATCGATCTAACGTGACGTTGTTATGTGGGTGTTTTATAGATTATTGAGAATGGTATTCACCGAAAAAAATGAATAAAATGACAGTTGAATGACCAACAAAAACAACTGAAGACAATAGTTCGTCATTAGAAGTTATTTAGTATAACTTAATTCGGAAAATTAATCTCAAAATCGAGCTGCCGTCCCCGGCGTTGTCAGTGACGTCGTATGATTTGTGTGCGATTTTTACCAATTAACCCCAAAGTAAAAAATAGTTGTAGTACCTTGCAAATCAACCCAGAAACTCGGTAGTTCGTTGATTGTTTATTGGTAGCGTCCCTTCGCTGCCAAAAATAGTTTTTTTA
>NW_022704992.1:4838-31659 GCF_011630105.1 Anneissia japonica | reverse complement strand
CTAATTCGCAAAATAAGGTGATTTTAGGTGATTTTTAACTACTTGACCGTGATTTGAAACTAGTGTCAGTATAATCTTAGGTAAGCATGTGGTTAACATAAGCAAGAATTGAGTCAAATGAAACTGTTTATCACCTTTATCGCACAAGGCAGGACAAAAAATATTGCAATAAAAGATGATGCAAGGATGGTCTATGAAAGTTTTCTTTAAGAAGTAAAACTTAATTCCAATGTGGCACTACATAAAACCAATTATAAACATGGAAGTGTACAACGATAAATACGGTGAAAATGAGGCTAAATTGTCGTAGAAATAATAAACGCCAAAGAAGAACAACACTAATAATAATAATAATAATAAAAATAATAATAATAATAGTATAACATACAAATTCAATAGTAAAAAGATTGGGGAAATCACAATATAAAAGCAGTAAACATTTAAATAATAAAACTTTAAAATACAGACAAAATGAGGCTAAACCGTTTATGTCATAAAAGTTAAAAAGCGCGAAAGAAAAAAAAATTAATAATAATAAGAATAATGTCATGAAAGTAAAAAACGAGAAAGAATAATAATAATAATAATAATAAATAAGACTTTAAAATAACGAAATAATTCGTCATTGATATGTAATTAAAAAAAACCGGTGGCGGTTCAGTCTTGGCATTGATTTGCTCCTTTGCCGTTTTGGTCTATGCCTATTGCCGTGTTGGTACGGTAGTTGACATTGCCGTTTTGGTCTGTTGCCGTTTTGGTACTTATCATTGCCGTTTTGGTTTATTGCCGTTTTGGTCATTGCCGTTTTGGTTTTTTGCCGTTTTGTCCAGAAACCATGCATACAATGCAGAGGGCGCACTAGATATTACGCTTTTAGTCAGGCCAGGCGTTTTTTGTCAAAGTTCATAATCCCTTGGAAGTCTACGCAAATGAAAAATACGGACTTCATTGTTTGTGGCAACAGATAGATTGCAAGTCAATTGTGTTTTAATCATTTCATAATATTATTATTAAAGGTATCCTTATTATTATTATTATTATTATTATTATTATTATTATTATTATTATTATTATTATTATTATTATTATTATTATTATTATTATCATCATCATCATGATCATCATCATCATGAAGACAGAATAATAATAATCATCATCATCATATAACTATACAAACAAGGTACAAAGATGTGCTTCGTATAAACTTAGAGCTACTACTTCATGTTTTACTTGGCTTATTATATTTACTTTCCTTTTTTTTAATTTGTTTTAATTATTTATACACTCGTTCGATCGTAACGACACTTCTGCATTCAGATTAAGTAAATTTAGTCATATAATACGCAGAAATATATAAACTGCTGCCATGAATTGATGCTATGCCTTGAATGATTTAATTTTAAATGATATGATGTTGACATATAGGCCTATGTAAATTATTATGATGTTTGTTTCATATTTAAATGATATTTATCAATACATTTTTATAGTGAAATAAGCGTACTCTTTGAGGTGGATCGATCAGGGGCGGATCCAGTAGGGGAACGGGGGGGGGGGGCACGTTCCTCCGTTTTGCCACTAAATTTTTATGCCACTAAATGTCAATGCAAATCAATGTTATGTGCGACCGACTTTTATCCATTTGAAAAATTCTGGATCCGCCCATGTGGATTGGGCGAAGTCCTTTTTGTCATTTGTATGTTAATATTTTTAATACAATATTTGTGTATGTTTTTTTATATTTCTCATTCTATGAATTTTTATATTCTGTAATACAATAATTTCAGACTTTTTCTGATTTTTGTAATGTTTTTTATACCTGAATAAAATTTTAAAAAATAAATAATTCATATTATTATTTATTTTTATTTATTCAGGTATAATATAAAAATATACAAACGGAAGCCAAGAGCTGAAATAAGTGTATTTACAAAAACAAAAATGAAGAATACATAGGCCTATGTATACAAAGTTACACCAAGAAAATATATAAGAATTATTATTATTATTATTATTATTATTATTATTATTATTATTATTATTATTATTATTATTATTAATATTATTATTATTATTATTATTATTGAATTATTTAAAATTATTTATAATTATTTAATTATTTCTAACATTGCAAGATAAAAACAATAATTAATTAATTAATGAAGTAGGAAACACAACAAATATTGCACATAACAACCACCCAAAATGAAATAAAAAAATATAAAATAAAAACTGCATTCTTTTATTATTTTTAGTATTTTCGCTCATACAGGTACTAGGCATACCACCCGGCCGAGTACATAGTGTTCAACAAGTTTTGCATGCGCTCGAATTTCACGCTCGAGTATCTCACACGCTCGATCTATTTTAGTCCGGAACAGGAAAACTTGCCAGAGAGAGCATGCAAAGCTAGAAAAGCGGAACCTTAGCCGAATTAGGCTACTTGCTAGCCAAAATGTGACGTCCACATTTAAAAAAGAAACGTGTTCATCATGCGGATGAATTGTAAGTCTACTACTGCGTACATTGCACATACAGGTTATCTGCCCTAAAAAATAGATAATCATAGATAGAGTTAGGCCTAGCTAGGGCCTAGGCCTACTTCACTATCCGTGGTGCCTACTTAGGCTAAGTAGTAGCCTAGGCCTAGCACTGTAGTAAGTAGGGCCTACCTAGGCCTAGGGACCTCGTGATAGCCTAATTGACGGCGGTTGTGCAGTAGCTGACAGATACAAATACAGATAGAGACCAGCCCAGAGAGAGAGGCTAACTAGTTTGGGCCTAGCCCAAGTTCAGGGGCTAGGCCTAGACAGACCTGACTGAGTGAGTAGCCTGCTTTCCCTGCTACCTTACTAGGCTCTGGCTTAGTAGTAGCGGAACTACGCCTACGGTCTAGTAGATAGTAGTAGGTCTAGAAGGCCTACAGTAGGTAAACATGTAGGCCTACAAGTACAACAATACAAGTAATACCGGGCACTCACTACTTTGTACGACAGTCATACGACCGTCGCAAGACGAATCCAACTCTGCTTTCTGTGAGCGATAGACGACTCAACACCGTCTGCTGATTGTCGGTAGCAGTCTGAACGGATCGTCATTAAAAACGATCCGTTGCGTGGCGAGCATTGACGCGTTGCTTTCTTCATAGAATCGTGTCGGCTGATGACCGTCTTGTGCAGCAAGTGCCCGGCTTAAGTAGTAAACCTATCCAGGCCTGATACGTATTAACGAACCTAGGCCAGGCTATAATTAACATTAATAAACTCAGGTTGTTTACTATTCTATAATATTTGATTGCAAATCTGTTGTGAATAACTAGGCTACAATATGTTTATTTTTATTTGTTTTTTTTTTTTCTGCAGGATAAAGATTACAGCTTGAAATAATTTATGGACAGTGTGCAATGTCACGAACCGTGCAATGAGTACATCAACAGGTACATCAAGAAGTTGGACGATTAAACACATGCAACTTTACCTGTGAGGGTGCTATTTGCCCTCTTTAGTCAAAATGAGATATAATCGTAACATGAAGCTGTATGCTCTGTACGGGCTTGCTGCTTTCCAAATTATTGATGTATTCATATGTTAAGTAATAGTGGATATTCAAATTATGACGGTCAGTAGAAAGCTAAAGGCTGAAGGTAAAAAAACTATTCGCTCAAAAGATGTGTATAAGAGACAGCTACCCGTACAACGACTACCCACCATTCGCATCCGGTACGTGTTATGTCATGTCAAGTGATGTGACTAAAGATACTTATCAGATTTCTCGTAGTATGCGCTATCTTCATTTGGAGGACGTTTTCTCTGCGTTGTGTTGGGAGAGACTGGGTATTGTACCTCGTAATCACAAGGGGTTTAATTTGAGCCGTGTTCCGTATTCTTACTGCCGCTATTTGAAGCTAGTTTCGGTGCACAATGTTAAAGTTTACAAGATGTTCGAATTGTGGAGAAAGTTAAGCCAAGACATGCTGGAAGAGCCACGATATTATTGCCTTTTCAATGGCTGGTTCTTCTGATAGCCTGCACGCTCAATACAGTTGAACTTGCCTAAGTCAAATCCAAAATGGTAATGAAAAATTGTTTGAATTAGATTTTACTTGAAGATCGTTAAGTAATGGTAAACACAACGATTTCGCATGTGAAATAAGATCGACTTTAGAAATTATTCAACTTAGGCAAATCGACTTAGGCAAGTTTTAATATATTAGGCATTGTTTATAAAATATCACTGGTGGATGTTTTTTATACCTTGTTTAGTAGAATTTGTTTTTGAAAAAAATTGGTGGCAGAAAAAAATTCAAATTATAGACATTTCTAATTTAGCAATACAGAAACATCTAGGTGGAGGAAAAATGCAATTATAAATGAAAAATGTATAACTAACTACATACAGCAAGTAGTTGTAAAACTTCGGTGGGAAAATAAGAGATGCATTGCATCCAGAGGTAACAGATCAAGGTTTTGAGTACAGTAGGCTGAGCGTTGGTTAAATGGTAATATTTTTTTTTTTTTTTCGGTGTGAATTACACCAAGGATAACCCAGGAAGTCTCAAGACTTTTGGGGTGCTTCTAGTGGTGAATTGAGGAGTACACCGGGAGACAATCCCCTACTCTTTTCCGAAGGGTGTACTGCGTTCTTTAACATGCACATAGGCCATATTGCACACGGGACCAACAGCTAAATGTCTCATCCAAAAGACGGTGCGCTATCTTAGCTTGCATTTCAGCCCTCCAGCTGAAACACAAGGAGAGCAGCGACTTGAATTGAACTAGGGACCTAGAGTTCTCCACGGTTCAGCACACACACAGTGGCTACCACCAAATTAGCCGACTTAGGTAAGCTGCTATCTAAAGATCTTGGTTCAAGACTAGGAATTTAATTTAATTTAATTTTAAAATTTGGATCTGATTGCTATGTTAAGCTCCACAAATTGAATTAGCACAAAATTTTAATTTTCAATTTGGAAAAAGACAGTAGAGGACAAAAAGGGCAATAATAATTGTTTTTTTTTTCTTTATATATGTAATAGATGGCTGAAAAAAATGTTTATATCGAAAATATTAATTGCTACTACTGTAGTACACAATATATTGTTATTAATGCAAGAACAGATTTCTGTATTCAAATATATCTAGTTAAGATACTATAAGTGATTTGAATTTTATATTTAAATTCATAAAATTTGTCAGGAATTTAAATTCAAACAAAGTGCATTACATTTACATTTTGATTAATTTCGTTGTCATAGCTGTTATTGTCATTATTTTCTATGTATTCTTAATTGTTTATTTTCCTTTAATTTACCTCAGTATTAACATATAAGTTCGTTTATTTTGAATTTTCTTGGATGTTAAAAAGTTCTCACCTTGTAGAGTATTAAGATATTTATACTCAGTTTTATGGAATTACGATTTTTATATAAAAAATAATGTAAAAAAAATCATTTGAGAAAAGTTATACCACTAGTTTCTGTGGAGTTCAGGGTAGAATCACATTTGGGCATAGTTAACATGCATTACTATTACAGTATACAGTCACTACACCGGGGTTTAAGTCTTCAATAGGTGAAAAAGAAATTCTCCTGGTGAGAATTTGAGTCATGTGTACTTAGATAATTGGGTGATCTATTTATCATGTTTCTTTATGGAGGGCATAATGCCTCACACATAAAGATTTTGTTAAATTCAAATAAAGATTTAGTTCTTTCATTACACATAAGTAAATTTAACAAAATAAAGTTATGAGAATAATATATGTAATGATAATCATGAATCGATTGATAATTTAGACAGTACAATTTACTTTTTCGGAAGTTGTGTTTTTTCCTACCGTATTAATGCCACAAATATTATAATAGAATATAGGCTATTGTGTACTGTATGAAAGTGTACAGTATAAGATTAAAAGTAGCCATTGTTATCGAAAGAATAACTGCCATCAATTTGATTCTCAATGGATTTGAGAGTACTCTACCATGTCAGTTTAAGTCACAATTAAAAAGTAAGAAACTACTTACTTTTTTTGGATTGAATGCAAATTATTGATGTATTCATATGTTAAGTAATAGTGGATATTCAAATTATGACGGTCAGTAGAAAGCTAAAGGCTGAAGGTAAAAAAACTATTCGCTCAAACTTGGACATTAGCTGTTTTACTCACCACTCATTTTGCTATAGATGTACTAGGTTCTTGTGGTGCCATTTCACTCTCCTGAGGTTTCAAACAGGATGTGACCTTGAATAAATTTCCCGTCTCTCTGTGAGTGCCTGCTTATTCATGACTCGTACTGATCCTTAATTTTTAATGCTTTGTATATGTCATGTATACTGTATATTGATAAAATGGTAAATGAAAACTTGTATAGCGCCGGTATCCTCCACCCTAATTGTGTATATTTTTATTTATGTATATTGTTACTTTATCGTATACAGTTGTACAATTTAGGTAAAAATGTTCTTTTTTTTCTTCACCTTTATATCTCATTATGGTCATGTATCCATGTTTATTCATTTTATTAATTAATATGAATGTAATAATTATATTAAATTTCACTCCTACCCCCCACCCCACCAAAAAAAAGACCTCACTTTTAAATGAATATTATTTTAGTAGTATAGCTTAAATTCATGGTTCAAAAAAGAAATGTAATTGTTTATATTATTTATTATTATGCATAATAGTGTTGTGCTATATTTTTTACAAAAGCCATTAAAGTGGCAGGTAATCAACTGAAGGAATTTGCTGGAATCTGAAAAACATTCAAAAATGGTTTCAATCATTTTATCATTGAAAGTTAAAACTTATTCAGTCACATGTATTTGAATTTTCTAGGTTTTTCCAATATATTTACATATACCATATGTATGAATATAAGGAATGGAGAACTAAACGATATATTAAATGTACACAAATACAGGAATAGCTGTGTGCTAAATTAATTGATGCTGTTGTTAGTGCCACTTCAAGTAATATTTGGGTAAATTTTAAAGTGTAATGCAGATGAAAAAATGTGTACAATTGTGGCGCAGGGTGTATGTCATTTTTGGTAAAATTAGAACAAAAATAAAAGAGAAATAAATATTATCTAACATGAGTTTTCTGTGCCTTCTTTGAACATTTCTTTCAGAAATGATTATTGCATAAATGCTTCCTTATCAACTTACTCAGAAAAAGGCGTTTTTTTTTTTCCATTAAAGTTCAAGCCACACGCTGACCACTTTAGATACTCTGGCTTGCAGTTTTGATGGGCTGTGAAGTGGTTTGTGCTATGTTTCAGTCTTAGGTGTATTACAGGGCTTATAGACACAAATGAAAATATATTGTGGGAACATTTCATCATTAATGATATTAGGTTACTAAAGATACAATACTAGATAGGCCCTATGAAAAAAAAAATACAAAAATAAACAGTGCCCTCATCCACTTTTACTACTCAAAGATGCTATCATCTTTACAATGGTGGCAAAAGAAATGCACCATTCTCAAATGTGTCAACAAATGTGTTTTATGCTGAATGGGATTTTTCTGTATCTGAATGGTGTCATTAAATCAAGGACTTCATCAAATCAAATGCATTGTTCAGGGGCGGATTTAAAGGGTGTGGTGGGGGGGAAGGAAGGAAAAAAATTATTTGATCCCCTTTCGGTCTCTGGATCCGCCCCTGTTGTTATAATATGCTCAAAGGTGTCTTAAAAATAACCTGTAAAATAAAAGTGATCTGTTTCACAAGGACCAATAACTGAAGTGTTATCATATCAAAGGCATTGTTTTCTAGTACAATTCATGTTGCATCCCACAAGTCTTACTGTGGAGAAGAAACATATTGTGCTTACTTAAGGCCTTTGCTCCTCTACAAGCATAGTCCATTGATATCTCTCCAACGCATATTTTTCTGTGGAATCATTTCCAGTTCCCATATGTAGCCAGTTCTTTCTATTTTAAATTGGATACAGGCAACTGCTAATGTTTGTTTTACATAGCTATGATTAAACACTGTTAGCTCATAAATACATATAAACAGTGGTCATAAAATAGGATAACAATAGACCACTGAAGTTCATACACCGACCTTGTTTTTTTTTAGTTGTTTGTTTTCAATATTATTGCTGTTTTATTACGATAAAAATATTTTAAAATCGTGCTTTCTAACACTCCAAAGTATAATCTATGGGCAATCAACAGGTTCTGAATTTTTACAAGTTGACCAAGCATGTTACCATTCTGATACGATCATCAGAGAGCAGCAGGATGTTAATGTACTTTTCACACAGCTATTTAGATGTGGCACACACTCACTTTATCGTTGTTGGCAACATTTTAGCAGATGAAAATGTGTTTTTATTTTAAATAGATACTGTAAGAATTGTTTTATTAAGTGGTTTAAAATTTGTATCTCAGTCGGTAGGCATGTTGAACTCTTGTCATTAGTAACAATAATCTACTGGCATTCACATCAATGGCACCCATTAAACATTGTGTCCATTATAATAGATAAGGAAAAAATTAGTTACTAATGTACAATAAAATTTGTGAAGTGAGCCCTCTTTAGTTTTATAAGTTTGCATTTCCTGTTCAAAGTTTTGAGGATCTGATATCATTGGATTGCTGAAAACATTTACAGAACGTTGAAAGGAATATAGAGAAGCGGATACTGATGTTTTTGGAAATTATTTCTATATTGGCATGTTGAAAAATAATTGGTCAAATATACAAATTGGTCAAATATCGGTAATAATCAAGTCGTTTTCTTTTGATCACAATGCTATGGTCTTTAATCTCAGACAACAGCAGGTGCAAAACCTGGTTAATAAGGAAGGAGTGGAAGAAGATTTATGACGAACATGATATGATTATACCACAACCAAACATTTCAAATTTATTACACAAGTGTTGAGCAGTAGTTTGTTTGACAAAGTATCTTTAAGAGATTACACAACTGTTGACAAGTAAGACTATCCATGGCTCTTCACTTGCAAATTCCTCTTCTTTAACATCTTAAATATAATTATATATAGCACTACTGAAAGATGGCTTAAAATTTATCTTTATTATATCAAAATTTATTTATCACCATCTGTTCTGTTGCAAAACTTTTGGAGAAAAAAATGGAAGTTAAGATTTCCTTTGAACTCAATAATGAAAGATCTTTTTTTTTTCTTTGCCAAGCCTTTTATTTCCATAATCACATTAATTTATAAATGAAGCTCACATAAGTTATACTTTATATAAAACACAAGTAACATACTATATAGAGAAAATGAAATATAATAATAGAAGGCCTCTTTTAAGTAGAACTATATTAAAAAAAAATAATAATAATAATAATTTACCTTGCATATCTTCAAAGCATTAATTACAAGCGTGCTTGGATTACATTTACTTTTACTATTACTTTAATTTACTATTATTTGAAGTGTCACATTTTGGCGAGTTTTGGTGCCAAATTTACATAAATGATCTTAACACCTCAACCGTCTATTTGACATACACTTTTACTACAAGGGTGTCATTTTATTACAAAATCACAGATTAATTAAGTTCCATTTATCACACCATTTAGAAAGACACATTTTTCCTAGGGCTATATGCTTTTCAACTGCTTTTTCAAAGGAGAGTTTCTGTTTGAATTCCAACAATGTCGGCTTCTTATTCTTACATCGACATATATATAAATAATACTTTGCATGTAAAACAACCAAGTTTATGTGAACATTAGTTTGAGAACCAAAACAAACAGCTTTATAGGACAATTCACTTTCATCTAATATAAAATGCTTGTTAATTTCTTTCCAGAAATTAATAGCGATTTTACAGTCCCAGAAAAGGTGAGAAATTGTTTCGGTCTCTAAACGACAAAAAGTGCACTTTTCAGATTGTATAATATTTATTTTAAAAAGAAAATCATTTACCGGCAGAATTCGATGTAAAAACCTGAACTGAAAGTATCCTAAACTCATCGACTGCATACAGAGACATGGGGCAAGGTAAATATCAGGCTAATTCAGTTCAGGATCATTGAATTCTGCCACCCATTTCATCTCGGAAACAGGAGTCTTAAATAACTTTTTAGTGCACAATTCACATATAAACTTGCATACCTTTGGTGATTTTTTTACACTTTCAAGATCTTCTTGGACAAAGCAGCAATTATATTATTACCATAAGTTTATTCAACAGCAATGTACAAATTGCCATTTTTGCAAAACTTGAAAAAATGAAAAAGTTTTTCTTTGCAAGCTTAGTTTGCATTATTAGCCAGGTGTATGAAAGTATCTTGTGCTACAGTAGATCTGTGCGCCTATGCCATATAGGTCTTCGTGATCAAACAGTATGACAATCGTCTGGATAGCTAGAGGCACAGGTTTGAATCTCACCAAAGACCCTTTTTTCATAAAAATCTTATCTACAATGCAAAAACATATGAGAATATTTCTAAATACTCCAAAGTTAAAATCTTTAAAATGGCAAGAACAGTGAATTGCATTCAAAAACATGGAACACCAAAATTAATAATAATTAAAAAAAAAACACACATTGCACTCAAAAAACAATTAAAAAATGTAACTTTAAAATATCAGAAGATAAAATAGGCAAATACAAATATCAAATACATGGGTTACTCTATCTAATTTAATCATTGATTTATCATCATTAATATACATTCTACTTATCACATATTTATAGTTAAAATTTAATATAATGTAAACATTGTTACAGTACAGGGTTTCTGTTCCCAAGCAACATTTAAAAAACAAATATCAAATTCATTAAAAACCCTGAAGCTTCTGTAGTTTTTGTATTCATGCAGCATCACCAGCAGCAGCATCACCAGCAGCAGCACCACCATCACCAGCACCACCATCACCAGCAGCAGCACCACCACCACCAGCAGCAGCACCACCAGCACCACCAGCAGCACCACCAGCACCACCAGCAGCACCACCAGCAGCACCAGCAGCACCACCAGCAGCACCACCAGCAGCACCACCAGCACCACCAGCAGCACCACCAGCAGCACCAGCAGCACCACCAGCAGCACCACCACCACCTGTTCTGTTGCAAACCTGTTGGAGAAAAAAAATGGAAGTTAAGATTTCCTTTGAACTCAATAATGAAAGATCTTCTTAGACACAGCAGCAATTATATTATTACCATAAGTTTATTCAACAGCAATGTACAAATTGCCATTTGTGCAAAACTGTTGGAAAAAAGGAAAGAGTTTTCCTTTGCAAGCTTTGCTTGCATTATTAGTCATATGTATGAATCTTGAGTCATATGCATCTTGTGCTACAGTAGATCTGTGCGCCTATGCCACATAGGTCTTCGTGATCAAACAGTATGACACTCGTCTTGATAGCTTGAGGCACAGGTTTAAATCTTACCAAAGACCCTTTTTTCATACAACTAAAAAAATTACATTTTCGTTGAAGGGATATGATTGATACAGTTTCTAAAATCTTATGTTCTTATCTGAGCACTGTTATTTACTGATTTTATTTATTTTTTTTAATTTTTTTTTTCTTAACCCCCTTGGTGACCTGATCAGTGCAAAAGCATTGTTATCCTCCAGTGCCCAACTGTATCTACTGTATGAAAATTGCATTGTCAAAACTAGAATATTTGTAAAAGATCTTACCCATAGTATGGTAAATAGGCCAAGTACTACTGCAATGATCCCTTTCCAAACCAAATTTGTATCTGTTGTTAGAGATAATTTAAGAAAATTATAAAATATTCCAGGCTCATTGTTATTTTTTGAAATTTTTAATTTCATTTTTGTCATTTTTCCAATGTTGAAAATTAGAATACAAAATTTTGGCTGGGCTCATGGAAACCTGTGGTTGTCATAATGTGGTGCCGTAACCATGTCTACCCTATTCCACCTAACTCTCATGTGAGGGTTATGCAAGGAGGCAAGCGCTCAACTGAGTAATAATAATAATAGTTGGATTTATATTGTACAGTAGCACAAGAATCCAAAAGCGCTTGAAACGTAGACTAGCTCATACAGAAACTTTATTTTTCCCTAAGGGTCTCTTTGTGGCCATGCTCGTTTGTCCACAATAGGGGTAATTTGGTCTAGTACACTGGGGTAATCCCCTACTCATTTCGAAAGATGTACTGGGTTCTTTAAAAACATTAGATGATTGTGTAATTCTGTATAGTCCATATCCGAGAAGACTAATTGTTCCACCTCCAGAACCAGCGCCAATATTATGGCTGTAAACTGCCACCCCCCTGCTTTAATTCTGCTGGGTTATCTGACTGGCCTAATATTAGCACTCACTATTTCCAACACTATCAGATTTCAGGCGCGGATCCAGGATTTTCTCTGACCTTGGCACAGGTGGGGTGGTCCTTGTAGTGGTGGATCCAGAAATTCAAAATAGAGGGTGCCCAAAGAGACCTTCACAGATAGGCACCTCAGCCCCACCATGGTTGAAGCTGGGGTAAGAAAAATTAAGATTATACGTCGCCTCTAGGTGGCATTCTCAGGATTTTAATATAATTTTCAGTTTCTTCTCCATACTTTAAAAATAATTTTGAAATATTTACGGAGACATGGGCTCACTGGGTTCCCCTTGAATCCACCACTCCAGGGGGAATCCTCTAACACTCAGGTGACCTAGGGTTTTAAAACAAATGTTGCTTATCATTGAATTTCTATAAAAAATAACCAAGCTTGTTGGTCTTGTGGTTATGACACCAGGCTAATTATCTGGAGGTCGTGGGTTCGATTCCCATTCAAATAACTAGCAACACAAGTATTTGGAAATGTACTCAATACGATAACACGTCAGGTAGGGCAAAACATCACTCCTATGATATCTTTATTACAGACTGAAGTGATTTCTCCAATCCCTCCACTTAATCACACACCTAAAAACCCAGGTGAATATTTTCTCCCCCCTGTTCTTTATCAAATTTGCATATCATCATTTTAGTTATTTTTTATTTAGATTTTTGGCCATTTATCTTATAGTCCAGATGCCATATGCCATAATCTACACAAAAACTTGTTAAAATTGCTTTCTTCTGATCATAATTAAGGTACCAATTATCATTTTAGTTATTTACATATTTACCAATCCTCACCTGTTTCTGGTTCTGGTTCAGTTCGTTCGTTATCATCTGTAGACACTTTTAGAATAATGCTTGCTGGTTCAAAATAAATGTTGTTTTCTCTTATTTTACATGTAATTTTGAGCCAATTCTGCTCTTCATATATTCTTTGAGTACTCATTATTGGTCCTGTCATACTGTCCCATATGTGTCTATTTTCCGGAGACGTGGAGTTTGTTTCCCAAATGAAAATGGCATCAGATGTTTTATTTCCTTTGCAAGTGAGTTTAACAGTCTCTCCAGGTTTGTAGGTTCGGTTGCCTCCTTCAATATACGCCTTCAGATTTTCTACAGTATATATTAATCAAAGAATTTCATCTGGTCTTTCTGATGTAATCATAGAGCAAAGAGTTTGATGTAATATAGTTGACTAAAATAGTAGCAAAAATACTTGTTTGTTTTGTTTGTTTATTTTACTTTCGACACTCATCAAATCATACAGTTGTACATTCAATATAGACAAAATTTCTTAAATAAGATTAAATGTGTTAAATATTTTAGTCATCAGGTATTGGCGGATCTGAGGGGGTCAGGGGGGTCCTGAACCCTTCTTTGGGGAAAAAAAAAATTCTGTGTACTGGTACACACATAGGCCTATTTACTGTAATAAGAATGAGAAAAAATTACCTGACTGTTTACAAAAGGGGAAAACCTTGAATTTTGATTAAAAGACACTTCAGAAGTCGGGAAAACTCATTTCTTGCCATTTAAGAACCAAAATTTTCCCAGGACTCCCGACCCCCGTTTTATTTGGGGTTCATTGATTTATTGAAAAAAGAATATCTGTGCAGCAACTCAACTTTTGTTATGTACTGTATATACACACATAGTAGGGCTACTAGTATTTACAGTAATAAGAATGAGAAGTTTACCTGACCGTTTTCAAGCGGAGGAAAACCTTCAAATTTAAAGAACTTAAAAGTCATTAAAAGACACCTCAGAAAGTCAGGAAAGCTCATTTCCTGCCATCTAGTGATCAAATTTTTCCCGGGGAAGACCCCACCCCCTTCCTCTTTGGGGTTATCCATCCATGGAAAAAAGAATACGTAAGCAACTAAATTTTTTTAAATGTACGTATACACACATAAATAGGCCTATTTACTCTAATAAGAATGAGAAAGTTTACCTGAACGTTTTCAAGAGGGGGAAAACCTTGAAATTAAAAGAACTTAAAAGTCATTAAAAGACACCTCAGAAGTCGGAAAAGCTCATCCTGCCATCTAAGAATCAAAATTTTCCGGACCCCCCTTTTATTGGGCGTTTTTATGAAAAAGTCTGAACCCCCCCCCCCCCCCAAATGTGAACCTAGATCCGCCCTGATCAGTAAGCCTCTAAAATTTAATATTATTAGGCTTTTGGTGTTTTATATAAAAAGTTTAATGAGAGACACAAACAAGATGAGTCTTCTGTAAAAAATATTTTTCAAGTCAATGTACATGTAACATAGTTGACTTGAAAAAGTCTGACTCATTCAAATTTAAGTCAACACAATTGGCTATCGGCACTGCCACAGTGCGAAAAAATCTGCTTTTTTTATCGGCACTGCCGCAGTGCGAAAAAAGACTGCTACTTTTTATCGGCACTGCCCCAGTGCGAAAAAGCTGCTGCTTTCTATCGGCACTGCTGCAGTGCCAAAAAAACTGTTATTTTTTGTTTGTTTATTGATTGGTATTGCGGCAGTGCGAAAAAAGTTGCTGTTTTCTATTGGCACTGCCGTAGTGCCAAAAACTACTGTGTCCTATCAGCACGGCGATGCCACAGTCGAAAAGCTGCTGTTCAATAATTGAAATTGATGTTATTGGTCAAAATTAGTGTCAAAAACCGTTAACAACAACCGACAACATATTAACTAGTGTTAGCAACCGTCAACATAGTAGGCTTTGGTCTGCTAAGTAAACACTGCAGTTTTTGGCACTGCGGCAGTGCCGATAGAAAATGGCAGTGTTATTGTGTAAACTGAGTTCAATAAACATGATTTCAAAAAGGTAGGATGGCAGCCATTTTAAAATTCAAGATGGCCACCATGAAAATTGTCGAAAATCAATATTTTGTTTTTTAATTCCAATTTTTCTTAGCCGAAATGGTAAAAATTTGGTGTCTAATCACATGTTGTGTCCTCTCTATATATTGATTTTTGACCATTTTCATGGTGGCCATCTTGAATTTCAAAATGGCTACCATCATAGCTTTATAAAAATGATGTTTATTGAACACAGTTGACACAATAACATATAATTTGACACCAAAATTAACACATATCAATTAACTATTTCTTTATTTACCTTGTTGTCCTAATACCGTTAAAACTATTGAGGCACTTGCTGATACATCACCTTCCTTGATTTCACATGTGATCGTTCCTGCATGCATTTCAGCTGTAATTGTTATGATGCATTTTGACTTGCGTGTTTTCATCACGTTTTCTATTATAGCCAAAGATGACGACCAGTGGAAAATGCTTTCGTTGGTTCTATTACCTATACACTCAAATCTTGCGGTGTCTCCTACATCATATATATCATGGCCTGTCCCTGTGATATTCACTAGCATTTTTTTATCTGTAGGTAAATACATAATACATATTAATTTTGTGGATGACACTTGCCTAATAGGAATAATAAAAAATAACAATGAAAGTGCTTATTAGACTTAGAAAGATAACTTATTAAACTTATGCAATAACAATCTTGATTATTAATGCAAGTAAAACAAAAGAAATTGTGTTTGATTTCAGGAAAAACAGTGCTCAAAAATACATACAGTAATAGTGATGTTTGCACTACCAGTGAGTGTAAGTACTTAGGATTACGGATACATGATAAACTTGGTCTACAAACACTGCAAAATTGTATAACAAGAAATATTTCTTATAAAAAAAAAAGTAAAATCTTTTGATAACTTATGGCTGATCCACCGGACAGGTCATTTCTTATATTTAAGTTTATTTGTTAATGTCATGTTAAACATTCTAAGTGAACTTGATTGTATTACTTTGGAATTAAACATGCTTGGCATATTAACAATATTTTATATTCCATATAGGACATGATAATTATGTCAATGAACTTTTTTTTTAAAGGCTTACAATTTTGATACTACAATAAGAGTGAATGGAAGTGTCAAAGAAAAAACACTAATACCCTTCTTCCAAGCCACCACCTCTACATGAAGTTGGTTCATGCATTGATTAAGCATCTTCACTTGTCAAATGTTTACATACAAGAAATATTTTAATAGTTTTATGATACAATAAATAGAAGCCAGAATGCTGCTCCAGGAACAGTGTTTATTGTGCGACCATTCACATAATCCTTTTCCCTGAATGCTACCAGAGTGCCTAGATTCCCCCGGACTTCTAACTCACAAAGAAAACCCACCTCAATACAAAATCCTGGTTATAAGTCTGATTACAGTATCAGGTTATATTATCTGCAAAGTTTCCTTTAATGTTTTCTGGGATTTGATTGTATTGTTAGCAAGTTCACAAATAGTAATTAACAGAAGGATAATTAAAAACATATGAATACATAAATTACTAACACTTTAAGTTGAACAAAATCATAATCACCTGATTTGACTGTTGTCAGTATCATTGCCAATAAGATAGAACAAAAAATGGGAAAAAATACTGGTTTCCATCCAAAACTGGTAGACATTGCAGTATTATGTAACTATTCTCAATTTTGAACTCAGAAATATTCTTTCATTCTGTAGGATGAAAATAAAATAGTGAATGATAATTCATGTGTCTGCATATTATTGAACTTTATAGGGATGGAACAGGAAGTCAAACATTTATAATAATAATAATGTGAATATAAAAACATAATAACTAACAAACTATTTGTTTTTACTCTCATTTCCCATATTGGTTCATGCACCTCTCCAGTATTTAGGGATCAATTTCCACTGTTTTTTAGCTTATTTTGATTGTATCCATCCATATCCTCTTTTAAGAATAATTTAGTTAAGCATTTTATATCTTCGTATGTTTCTCAATAATTTCTGATTGTTTTTTGTTTTAATTAGTGTATTTCATAATATGAAGGACAGGAAACAAATCTTGTTCGGGCTTTTGCCCATTCCCTATCCGGGCAATACAGTCATGTTATTTTGATGCTGTATACTTTTACCAAATAAATTTTATTATTATTATTATCATTTTGGACTTCCTCTTCTGAGATTGCCATCAATTTCAATTTTTGTACATTTGGTTATAATCCAACCTGTCCTATTGACATAACATTTTTTGGTTAAAATTCATAAAAAATTAGAAACATCAGAATTTCAAGAAGAAACAAAGAACAAAAACAAAGGGTGTGTTGCTAGACGTATTGCTGTCCTGTTACTCTTCCAAGCTTGACAGGTTTAACCACTGAAGCAATTAGTGCTAGTGTTTTTCTTTTATCGTTCGATCTTCTATCTGTAATCTTAGAAAAACTGACTGACAAAGTACGAAATGGTGAAAGCATGATCACCATAGAAAAATACAGAAGTTGGCTACATGAGAGGAAATTTTTTTTCTTTTTATTCTTTCACAGGAGTTTAGGTTCTCCATATATAAATACAATATATGAATAAAAATTTTTTTTACTATTCTTTTACCTACATTTATAAATGTTGAAATACCATCAAAGGCATTCCTGAGCACTCGTTAAAAGAGATTAAAAACTGCAGTTCCACTCAACACAACTTTAATTAAAAGAATACAGTATCCTTTTAGTAAACATATTATTTATTATAATTTTAAGCACAAAAATAGATTTAAAACACTTCATTATATTTAGAGCTTATATAATTATGAAAATGGTTAATATTTCTTATCTGAAAGTTGTTGCACAACTTACTGCAATTACCAAATTTTTAATACCAGGAATTAATATGCAAATCTTAAAATGAATGACAAGGCTTGAGTGATTTCTTTGTATCAGGAGTAATGGGTGTAGGTAAGGCTCTATACTCAGTTTGGAAACAGTTGTTGATATTTAATTATTGGCACTGTTTATTTATGCGAACATTGTAGAACTTATTTTATCAAGGTAAAGAAAACTTAGTGGTCCTAAGTCTCCCACTATTTTCTCCAACGAATCTTTCCGAAAATAACTCATCTTCTGCAAATGAACAATATTTTTATGTTTTTACTATAGGGCCTACTATATTAGCAACTGTCTACTGGAAGTCAGTGTCGATGCCCAGCAAATTAAAATTATATGTGTTAAGAAACAGTTGTACCTGAAGTGCCCTCTACCAACTTGGGCAGACTTCTGAAGTACTACTGAATGTCCGTAGTTAGGCCTATTTTCTACGAACATTTTTTCATCCTGTCCTGTTTGTTTGAAATTCCACTTTGAATTGGCCCCAAAAATGATCGGGCCCAGGACAATCGACAATTTTTAAAATAATTATGACTCCATCTTGTACTCAAGGCAAGTTATTGGGTGATGCTATGGAAATGTTTCATTAACTACGGAAATCTGAAGAAGGAAATGCAGTTGTCTGACTTGGGACACACAAGCTTCCGAGTGGAGTTGAATAAGCTCAGTGGTTAAGATGCTTGCCTTCTGGTCCCAGGGTCCTGGGTTCAATTCCTGTCACAGCAGGAATTTTTCTTACGACCAAAACCAATTCCACTCTCTAAGCCTCATAAAGAGATTTGGTTTATAAAGCATCATTCTCATCCTGTAAGTGGCGAGTGTACTTGCTGTTGGATGTGAGGGAAATATTTAAAAAAAAAAAAAAAAAAAAAAAAATTGCAGTTTGAAGGGAAACCAAGTCGATTCATTAATGGTTTAATTATCGCAATCTAATAATCCAAATTATCTACCAACTACCTTTGATAAGTGACACTGGTACCTAATGATCAATATCTAATATTTTTATAACTTTATTAAAAAACTGAAATTATTCAATTTCTGGTAAGTCTTGTACCATGATAAAATAAAAATATTGTAAACATAAATAATAATTATTCTTTTTCAAAAAATAACATTAAACAAGTAATGAAGAGGCAGCACTCTATAACATTAAATGAGACCTGACCTTTCTTTAATTAGACATTAAAGAATGCTTTTAACAAATTCCAACTATTGAAGCAATGTCTCTTTAGTCAGGCCTGTACGCAGGATTTTTATTGGGTTGTTGCGAATTTGTGGAGGGTGGACCAAAATAATGGTTGGGGCTGTCAGGGACAGAGCACGGTTGCAATCGAGTGGGCGAATCCCCCTCATTCTCAGACATTATTGATGTTTTGAGGTCTCAATAGATTTTGAAGATGCAATATGAACAGTATGAAATTTTTTTTTTTTGAGTAGCGCTTGAAGAAATGATGGGGCCAGGAGGGACTTAAGACTCATGGAAGGTCCATACTACCTCAACACCACCAAGGTTGGGATTGAGGTTGGAAAATTCACGATATGGCACTCCTACAGTAGATGGCCGGAAATTTAAAAATATAATTTTCTTTTCTTTTCCATATTTAGGAGGAGGGCCCAAACCGACTGGCCCCTTGAATCTGCCACTGGTTTTGAGAGCGAACATTATTCAGTTTTTTTAGTTTCCAATGTTCTATAGTCTATCAAAACTATATAGCCAATTTTGACATAACTGATCTATACAGATATAGAGGGTCCGCCCACCTCAGCACCACCATGGTTAGGGCTGAAGAGAGAAAATTTATGATGGAAATGGCACTTTCAGACTTAAATTTGATTATAATTCCTGTTTGGTGGCAGATCCAGGAATTTGAAATAGAGGGGTCTTAAAAAGGACTTTGACAGATGGACGGTCTAGATACCTAAGCCCCACCATGGTTGGGGCTGAGGTAAAAAAATTTATGATTATGGCACTAGCAATAGCACTCGCAGACTTTAACGAGAATAAATAATTTTAGTGAAACCTATAGAAAGATGAATTTGTATGCGGTGAGTCATTGACAAATCAGCGGCGGGAAAAACACTTAATTCCTCTAAAAGCTTATACAGTCCTTCTTGTACGACAAATTAGAGGTAGTCTTAGTTGAAAACGGCTCTGATTGGTCAAAGAGTTTTAGTGGATGGATTTCCGGAACGTGTGAGTGTGTCTTGAATTTCCTACCATGGAAAATGTGGACCTTTGGTAATTTGGGGGGAGGGTGAGTACGCACCCGTTACAAGTTAACTGAAAAGTATATTAATATTATTTTAAAAATACAATTCTTAATAATAAACTATTTGTTTTGGAAGCTGTTTTATCAAACCTACATGGCTGATATCCAACGAATTAAATATTCATAACTTCGCTAATACTCAACCACTTTCCATCAAATAAACACGATTTTAAAGAAGAATTATTCCTATTCTAAAAATGCAAAAAAACGCAATATTGAATATTTCCAACAAACGACTGGTTTTGCCAGTGCCAGTTTTAAAACAAATATATTTCCTCACCAGTATCTTCAATCTGCTATCTCAGATTACTTCCCGGTGAATGACATTAGCATAGCCATTGCAATGGTGTAACTTGGTAACGTATGCCCTCTGTTATGCAAACTTGATAAGAACCAATAACATATTCTATACTTTAATGCATGAATAATTTAATTTTCACAAATAATAGATTGTACTGGGCTCTTCACCAACTTTTGAGTTTAGTTGTCTACTTAGCTATTGATTGACCCAAACTAGTGTGGAGACGGTGTTATTTATCAATATGTCAAAATTGATTGTGGATTTTTTACATGATGTAAATACTAAAGTTTTTTTTTTTTTATCAAGGAAGAGCTGGAAAATGGTCTATATGGTGATGTAGATATGATTTAATAATTTGGAAGTGTAATGTATGTAAACACAAAAATGGTCGGAAGTGGCACTTACAATTACAATTTGAATAATTTTCTTTCTTTCCCCATTTGTTTTAAATTTAGGGGAGGGGACCTGGCTGGATAGGCCCCCAACTTGATTCCCCCACTGAGCACCAGTGTTAGGCACCGCTATCTAACAGCTGCTCTTTGACTCATCTGAGAGATATAGTTTTGTTCTCTTGGGAGTGTATTTTATCAAGTAATGTTGTGTGCTCAGTGATGTTTTATAGATCGCATATTCACATAGAAATTTGGTTTTTTCATTTGAAATCTTGATAAGAACCCATGATTTATATCTGTACAATCTTTACAATCTTTATACGAATGGTTTAATTGTATCATACATAATGGATTAGGGTTCTTCAACCAAGTTGCGTGTTACAATGTTTACTTTAGTTATTGTTTGTTGACCTGAACAAGTGTGGAAACAAAGAACAATGATAAAGAGTGTGCTGCCAGAATCTGTGATACTAAACAAACATTTTATTTATTTATTTATTCTTTCTTTATACTGAATACACACTTTCAATACATAGTACTGATTTCCAAAGTGGTTCAGTTCTTATCTACAAAAACATTTTAAAAGCAGAAAATAACAAAGAGAGCAAAAACTTAACTACAAATTTAAAAAAAATATATATATATATTAAAATATATGCAAGGTAAGAGAAAATCAGGTAAGATTAAGCAGGAATTATTGGTGAGGATTTGAAATAGAATGCTTAAAATTTGAAAGTGTCATAGATTTAAAGTTGGTTTTAATATCATCCGGGAGTTTATTCCATAATTTAGTAGAACGGTAAACAAAAGTTCTTTTACCTTGCATATTATTTACTTTGACTGCGGGTACAATGTGTATGCAAATCATAATCAAACATGTGTTTGTCATGTGGTTCTCTAAGGCAAATCACTTATTCCAAGCTTGACAGGTTTAACCACTGAAGCAAGTGCTAGTATACTTTATTCTTAATTTTATATTTTAAAGTCAACAAATTATAGTCCAATCCTTTCTCTGTAATCTTAGGAAGACTGACTAGGTAGCAGCTCAGAAAGCACCGTGCTACTTTCCTTTTGTATGTAGCACACTTTATTTAGAAATTGAATACATGGCCCACAGGGCCCAACATGTAACACATGCTTGGCACTCACAAGTGTACCAGGTATCACACCAGGTATATACCATCACCAAACTTTGCAATGTGGATAAATGTTTTGTAAATACAAATTATTATGTTAGAGAGATATTTTACCTCGCAATTTCATATCAAGCAAAAATAGGTAGATAGATAAACATGTGCTTTATAGGTAAACATCTGTTTTTGATTACAGACACATGTTAAACTATAAAATAAACAACTTGGATATACAGTAGTGCAAAACACTGAGGTTCAGCTTTGTGAGTGAGATATGAGATTGTACCAACATGTTTGGGCTGTTATGGTGAAAGAAGTTGGCTAATTAAGAGGAAAATTGTTTTAATTCTTTTACAGGAGTCTAGTTCTTCATATAGTGTATGAGTACAATATATGAATAAACATTTTTTTTACCATTTTACCTAAGTTTCTAAATGTTGAAATACCCTCAAAGGTATTTCTGAGCACTCATTAAAATAGATTAAAAGAACTGCAGTTCCACTAAGAGTAAAAGCAGTGTTTAAGGCAAGTTTAAACTGTGCTTAAGTATTAAAAACTTATTTAAAGAGAGTATCCTTTTAGTAAACTTGTTATTGTAACTTTGGAATAGATTTAGAACACTTAATTATATTTTGAGCTTATAAAATTATTAAATGGTTAATATTTTTTTACCTGAAAATTGTTGCACAACCTGCTGTAACTGCCAGATATATAATACGAGGAATTGAAATGCGAATCCTTACATGAATCTTGTCATTCAGTGATTCATTCATTCATTCTCAATCATTGAGTGATTTCTTTGTATCACATGGGTGTAGGTAATACTCTATACCCAGTTTGGAATCAGTTGTTGATATTTCATTATTGTCTAACAGTGGCACTCTCAGACTTTCAATATGAATATAATTTTTTTTCTTTCTCCATTTTTTATAAATTTTGGGGAGGGGGGCCTGGCTTGATGGCCCCAACTTGATTCCGCCACTGAGCACCAGTGTTAGGCACCGCTGTGTAACTGCTAGACCTTTTGACTCATCTGAGAGATATAGTTTTGTTCTCTTGGGAGTGGTTTTGTAAGGTCCAGCGTACATGAATTTTGTTGTGATGCTGGTCTTAGATAATCTCATCCAAGATTTAGAGAAAAAATTAGATTAGATACTATTTATGTGAATATTTTAGGTTTTCGCATGCCATAAATAAATGAGTTCTATATTTTATCAAGTAACGTTGTGTGCTTAGTGATGTTTAATAGATTGCATAGCACATAGAATTTTGTGATTTTCATTTGAAATCTTTATAAGAACCCATGATCTATATCTCTACAATGCTTTACATGAATGGTTTAATTGTGTCATAAATAATGGATTAGAGTTCCTCAACGAGTTGTGTGTTAAAATGTGAACTTAGTCTATATTGTTTGTTGACCCAAGCAAGTGTGGAGTCTGTGTTATTTATCAATATTTCAAAATTTATTGTAGATTTTTCCTTTGATATAAATACTAAAGGTTATTTTTATCAAGGAAGAGCAGTGAAATGGTCTTTGATGATGTAAATTTATGATTTCATAATAATGGTTGGGGAGTGTAAAGTACCTAATACAAAATGGTCTCAAAACATAAAGCAAACATTTAGAATTTTAAAATAATTTAAAAATTAAGGTGATGATGATGTTAACAAGTAAATTACAATTCGCCCTCCAATTCGAAACCACCCTTGGGACCAGAAAATCTGGGATGGTCTCGGGGTTGGCCTCCAATTAGAGGGCTAGCTTTGTGTTAAAAGGTTAAAAATTGTTATTTGGGTCTTTGGAAAAGTGGTCTCGAATAAGAGGTCTCGAATTGGAGGGTGCACTGTAACTATTAGATTGCACCCAGAAGACCTGTGGCAGGTACACTGTTGCGTCATCCACGGCATAAAAAATAATGTAAACAGCAATGATGGCAATAATGTTTAATATTTTTTTCCTATCTGCATTTACTGGCTCTTTTTTTAGATTAGATTCATAATCAGAAGTTAAATATTCATATTCAGAAGTTAAAGTCCTAAAGGAATTGCTTTGAAAAATGTTCATGTCTTTGAGGAATCTGAAAAATTACCAACAAGTTCTTCTAACACAACACAAATTACAAAATAGCCTAGGCCTAGTTATTCATCATATACGTACAGTATTGCTGATGATGTGTAGTTAACGCATAGATGCTGCCTACTCTGCAGGAGCACAAATCAGCATACGCAAATACGCACACAGAGGACTGGTACAACACAGTTGGTTATAAAAACTAAAATTAAAAGACGGCGATTGACTTATAAAGCAATTAGTAGAGCATGCATCGTACACTAGCGGAAAATTATTATACTTAGGTTAGATTTAATGCATTCAAAAATTTCCTTAGGGCCTTGCAGGCCCTCAGGAAATTTGTTCAAGCAAATCTACTAATTGCTTAATATTTTTTTTACTATCTGTGCTTACTGGCTCTTTTTTTAGATTAAATTCATATTCAGAAGTTATTTGTCCTAAAGGAAACTTGTAACAGGTACGGCGCTCATATCAAACACACACTTTTTATACATAATTGTAAATATCAATACATAACAAATTAAAAGATTAAAAACAATCATATATAGATTTATATAGGCCTACATGAGTTGAACATTTATACATGGGTTGTATATAAATAACAAATCATAATGGTTGAAGTAATGTTTATGGAGAAATTATTAACTTAGCATTTAAAAAAAATTAAAGCTTTTACTTCATCAGATTCCATAGTAAAACTAAAAACTCATTAGAAATATAAGAAAATTGAGACCACTAGTTTTTGGTAATTTTTAAGAATATATCTTTATTTACAGCTATTAGCCACTAAAAATAATTAGATAGATAGTCAGTTAATGTCATTTTGTTTGAAACATAATTGTTACTCCTGTGCAACCCAGGAATAGGTAAAGGAACACACTAACCTTCCCTTTTAAACCCCAGGTCTTTGGATGCTTCTGGCGTCCCCCAGAAAAAAAGTCCCGGATTCGCAACTGACAATATTTAGATATTAAGTAAAAATTTTGCTTTCAGCTGCAGTTCAGGAACACAGTTTTGTTTGCAGACCATGTTGTGGATTATGACCTGGGATATGATGGGATAATTATAGTTTTGTATGATGTATGATAAATATTTGTTTCTCTTTACAGTTTGCAAGTATGCATGTCATACCAAGTGTGAGAACAAGGTAAGTTAATGATACGATTATTTTCATTTTCTTTTTGCACCTAGCAGAAAATTCACTCACCATTTACAAGTTTAAAAATGTGATTAGGATTTCATTCTTAATATTATATGTTCCATAAAAAATATGTAGATTAATATCTAGAAATGGTGTACACATAGAACTTGATTATCTGGCACAGCCTAATCAACTAATATGCAAACATAGTTATTTTTCTGAAAAAGTCCATTTTGCAGCACATTGAAAGCAAATTTCTTTGTATTTACAACTATAAGCAACAGAATAAGGGGCAGGTGCTTACCAAAAAAGCCTATTGTCTCCAAATCTAGTTGTGTCTAACAACCGTATATCACTTTCAAATTAATATTGTCGCTCAATTGTGCATCAAAAATATATAGATGAATATCTAGAAATGGTGTACACATATAGCTTGATACCTGGCACAGCCTAATCGACTAATACACATATTAACATAGCACATTTTCTGTATTCTATACAACGTAAAAAACATCGAGCAACAAGCCTCGACCTGTTCATACACATAGAAATGGTGTCAAGGCGTTTCATTTGGAAAAGACCAATTTGTAGCACACTGAAGCAAATTTCTTTATATTTACAACCTATTAGCAACAGAATAAGGAGCAACTGCTTACCAAGAAAGCCTATTGTCACTAAATCAGGATAAACAATAAAAGAAAGAAATCTAGTTATGTCAAACAACCATATACCACTTCAAATTAATATGTCGCTCAATTGTGCGAAAAATAGCATTTATGCAGATGACAATCGTCCTCTGGTCGAAATGCGCATGCCTGTATCAAGGTCAATCAATATAAATAAACACACAACATAGGTTTGTCGATTGACCTTGGATAAGGGCAAGACTGTAATACCATCTACATTATAATAATATACTGCTATACAATAATAATTTTTATATCTTTGAAAAGTGTGTAAAATAAAAACAAAAAGCCTGAAATTGGCAAAAAAATAACACAAACCACTTCTAGTATTATTTATAGTAAACAAACCAATTAAGGTTCCGATTCCTTAGGGGGAAGTCAAGAACAATCTTTGAGCATTCGTAGCCTAGCCCATAGCGAGTCAACAACAAGTCTGACACGATAAGGCATTGTATGTTATAACTAACATTGTACTGATGTGATAGGCCTACGACTCATCAGTAAACATAGTCTTTAAACTAAACATAATGAATAATAATTATTATATAAACATATCTTAAAACTTACAGTCTACATACAGGCGCGCAACAGGGGTCTTAGGTCGGGGGGGGGGGGGGCAAAGGTATTAATTTTCCCGGTTAGTAATTTATCATACCCACCCCACCCCCCTCCCCATATAGAAAACAATACGACATAGGGCTTATCTTATTTATAATATAGGCCACACACGTGTGTTTGAAACTAAATATAAGCATTTTCATCATGGTTTTATTTATTACTCTCACCATCAATACACATTGAGGCCCTTCTTTTAGGTTAAAA
>NW_022704992.1:0-4805 GCF_011630105.1 Anneissia japonica | reverse complement strand
ACTGTCTACATATAGGTAACAGATAATGTTCTTAATAGTGCCAGTCAACAAAAACAAAAGTTTAATTAGTGAAGAAAATATTGATAATTGGATGACATGTAAAGCGATCCGAAGAGAAAGAATGCTCCCCGAGCTCTATCATCCTCAGAGGCTGATCGGAGAAATTCTTACGCATAATTATAGAGACAATCAATAAGTACAGGCTAAATTATGCAAACTTTTTGATGCCTAATAGTAGCTGTGTTGACCAAATATTCAGGGTCAAAGGTCAGTATAGCCTTTATATAGCATGTTCCGGGTCATAAATCCTCAACTACTTGGTCTCAAAGCACGAAGATTGTGTCTACACTTAGATTTTTGGGGTCAACATTTATGGAAACATTTTTACCGCCTTCTAGTAGCTGCTTGAATAAATAATTAGGGTCAAAGGTCAGTGACCTTTATACAACTATGATGGTCATAACTCCTCAACCAGTTTGCCTAGATGCACAAAAGTAGTGGCTACACCTAGGTTTTTGGGATCAATTTATTAAAGTATTTTTGCCACCTTCTAGTAGTTGTGTTGACTAAATATTTCAGGTCAAAGTTTACTGACCTTTATTTAATATATGATGGTCATAATTACTCTTCAACTTGGTCCAGAAGCACAAAAATAGTGGCTTCACCTAGGTTTTTGGGATATCTATTTAGATATTAGGTAAAAATTATACTTTCAGCTGCAGTTCAGGAACAGTTTTGTTTGCTGACCATGTTGTGAATTATGACCTACTAGTTTTAAGACATTTCAATAATTATAGTTTTGTATGATGTATGATAAATATTTGTTTCTCTATACAGTTTGCAAGTATGTATGTCATACAAAGTGTGAGTACAAGGTAAGTAAATGATACGATTATTTTCATTTTCTTTTTGCACCTAGCAGAAAATTCACTCGCCATTTACAAGATTTAAAAGATGTGATTAGGATTTCATTCTTAATATTATACGTTCCATCAAAAATATAAAGATTAATGTCTAAAAATGGTGTACACATATAGCTTGATACCTGGCACAGCCTAATCGACTAGTACGTAGCACATTTTCTGTATTTTAATACAACGAAAAAAAACATCTTGAGCAACAAGCCTCGATCTGTTCATACACATAGAAATGATTTCAAGGCGTTTTGTTTGTGTAAACACAGCTATTTCCCTGAAAAATGCCAATTTGTAGCACACTGAAAGCAAATTTCTTTGTATTTACAACTATAAGCAACAGAATAAAGAGCAACTGCAATAGCACTCGCAGAATAAAGATAATTTTAGTGAAACCTATATGAGTTTGTACGCAGCTCTGATTGGTCAAGAGTTTTGGTGGATGAATTTCTGGAACGTGTGAGAGTGTCTTGAATTTTCTACCATGGAAAATGCGGACCATTGGTAATTTGTAGGGGGGGGGGGGTGAGTACGCACCCGCCACACCTCCCTGCGTACGGGCCTGCAAGTTCAGCTGTGACACCATGATTAGACAAGTCGTTAATTATTATTTTAAAAAGGTTTACTGGCTCTGGCAAAACCTGCCATCACAATTTCTAATTTTGCAAAAGAACCCAAAATGTTTGAGAATCAGAATTTGGAACATTTTCAAGTTTTTCCATTTCATGAGAAGGTATATCAAAGAACATTTCTGCAAAATATGACTGAATAGATTGAAAATTTTAACTTGAGTTTTTATTTTTTATCAGGGAAATGCACTTTGATGATATAAATTTGATTTTAATCCATGTAAAATTGATTGTTGATAGAGGATGATGTTAACCCTCTGATAAGTCCCATATTAGCAACTTGATTTTAATCCATGTAAAATTGATTGTTGATAGAGGATGATGTTAACCATCTGATTAGTCCCATATTAGCAACTTGACACTAACTCATCTAATTCTTATAATAAAAAAGCAGGATTTAAAAAAAAAAGGGGGGTTCTAATTTTTCCTTCCTTACCCGCGGCTGGGTCGCCGAGGCAGCATGTCTTTGGATTATAGGGTTTCCCAGGGTTTCTATATTAAAAAGTTTGAATACCAGAGTGTAAGCCATCGCATTAGACTTTCAGGATTGCTCATTCGTCTTTCCTATGTGCCATAATCTCCAATAAAAGTTATAAACCTGCCTCACCAGGTCCAAGATTCAAGCTTCAAATAATTGGTTAAACCATCCCCTGCCAGACACCATCCCGGAATTTCTAAGTGAAGGTTTCAGGGTCAGGGGTAATCAAGAAAACAGGAATTTCTTGAGCTTTGACTTGAATATATCCAAACTGACTGGCTCGCCTACTTGAATCTGCCACTTGGGATCTAATACCTCAGCCGCACCAAGGTTGGGGCTGAGGTAAGAAAATTTATGATTATGGCACCTCTAGATGACCAGCAATAGCACTCGCAGACTTTAATGAGAATAAAGATAATTTTAGTGAAACTTATAGAAAGATGAATTTGTACGCGGTGAGTCATTGACACATCAGTGGCGGGAAAAACACTAAAATTCCTCAAAAGCTTATACAGTTAAAAGGCCTTGCTTGTATGACAAATTAGAGGCAGTCCTAGTTGAAAACGGCTCTGATTGGTCAAGGAGTTTTGGTGGATGGATTTCCGGAATGTGTGACTGGCTCTGGCAAAACCTGCCGTTTGTCACAATTTCTAATTTTGTAGAAGAACCCAAAATGAATTAGAATTTGGAACATTTTCAAGTTTTTCCATTTCATAAGATGGTGTATCAAAGAACATTTCTGCAAAATATCAATCAATAAATTTAACTGAAAAGGATATTATTTTAAAAATACAAATCTTAATAATAAACTATTTGTTTTGGAAGCTGTTTTATCAAACCTACTACATGGCTGATATCCAATGAATAAATACTCAACCAATTTCCATCAAATAAACACGATTTTAAAGAAGAATTATGCCTATTCTAAAAATTTAAAAAATACCCAATATTGAATATTTCCGACACTTGACTGGTTTTGCCAGCGCCAGTTTTAACAAACAAATATATATTTCCTCACCAGTATCTTCAATCTGCTTTCTCAGAATACTTCCTGGTGACTGACGTTAGCATAGTCGTCGCATTTTATTTGGCAAGGTGTGCCCTCTGTTATGCAAATTACCTAGGAGCGCTGTTTTGCAGATATCCCAGAGTAAATAGCATTTGGTATTGATAATTGACAATTTGATAAGGACCAATGACATTTCTGCATGAATGATTTTATTGTCACACATAATGAATTGGGGCTCCTCAACCAAGTTGTGTATAAATGTTTAGTATTGTTTGACCCAAACAAGTGTGGAGACTGTTATTTATCAATAATGTAAAAATTTATTGAGAATTTCAACTTGATATAAATACTTAAGTTTGTTTTTATCAAGGAAGAGCAGGGAAATGGACTTTGATAATATAAATTTGATTTAAATCCATGTAAAATTTATTGTTGATAGAGGATGGTGTTAAACCCTCTGAGTCACATATTAGTCCTGATATTTTTAATACTCATTTTCTGCGACTTGACACTGACTCATCTAATTCTTATAATAAACAGGCCTGCAGGCAGGATATTTTAAAAGGGGGGGGGGGTTTTCTAATTTTTCCTTCCTTAAAAGTTATGGACTTGCTTCACCAGGTCCAAGATTCAAGCTTCAAGATTTTTTATTTGTCCATATAAAAATCCAGAAAATCGTATTGCTTGGCAGATGACAAAAATATAAAATTAATACATGCAGTACAAAAGTTTATCAAGAAGGTGCATAAAGATTATACAATTAACAAGAAGGCACAGTCGGTTATGCTGCTGCACCTCAACAAGGTTACACAATCACATTGTCATAATGGAGTCGGGGTGGTGCCAGGATTTGGTGTCAAAATTTCTCGGAAGCGATCCAGGGAGAGTTTGACATTGAAAAAACCTACTCCTTAAACTAAAGCATGGTTGGTTGTTGGCTCTGATGAGTTCACCCGCCCTTTGTTCAGCTATTTTTTTACATGCTGCTAGGTGTCCATCCACCCTTCCATCGGCGGCCGCTAAGACCACCAAATGGGGTTGCCGGAATTAGTGGCCGACAACCCGACAGGATGCAGTTTATAACATCGTACCCTGGACACTAAAATCTTATACCACACTTACATACGCTAAAATAAACTAACTTAAATAATTGGTTGAACTAGGGCCCCCGCCGGACACCATCCCGGAAACAGGAATTTCTTGAGCTTTGACTTGAATATATCCAAACTTGTAGCTTCTCTTATCAGTTGGTAACTGGTTCCAAAGGATAGGTGCAGCAACACTAAAGGCTCTATCACCATTGGATTTCTGCCTAGAGCGTCTGGTATGTCAAAAACTACCAGTTGATGATCGCAATAGACCGTGTACATGACGTACCGTGAAAGACACAGTGTCTACATGTCTATTGTGAAAGAATAAATAAATTACTTTAATTCAACAAACAAAAAAATTGGCTCAGGAACACTTAAACATTTTGTATGAACAAACAATTTTGGTTTATTTACAATAAATTACGGAAAAGCACCCTTTAAAACAAAATCTTATTAATAGGTTTACTGTTACAAAGTAACATACAGTATATGTCAAATAAGTAGAGCTTAGGAGGGCCTCTAATTTTCTTAAATGTATCAATGACTGAATACTCTATAAAATGCTTGATATGTAGCATTAAATATATCACTTAATAGGTATAATGCAATATTAACATAAAACATTGTTCATTATAATAACAGTAACAAAACAATATTTATGTATCTTTTTATGTATCTGATACA
>NW_022704991.1:0-765 GCF_011630105.1 Anneissia japonica | reverse complement strand
AGGAATTGAGCAGTTATTACTTCAAGTGAAAACTGCAACAATTATATATTTTTTGCTAATATTATATTATGTATATAATAATAATACCATTATTTATATTTAGTTTCTATACAGTTTGCAGTTCATCACCATGTCTAAATTGTTTTCTATGCATGAACTACAAGTGATTGTCCAAACAAACCAGTTTCCATTATTAAACGGATGCTGCAGATAACCAACAATTGCATTTTCCATTGAAAATGCTTCATCTAGCCTACAACTGCAATATTTAATGGATGCTTCGGCTAACCAACAACTGCATTATTCAATGGATGCTGCAGGTAACCAACTGCATTATTCAATGGATGCTCCAGATAACCACCCACATGTTACATCAAGCAACTGCTGTATTAACCATTAATTGCATTATTCAATTTATTAATGCATGCCCGATATGGGCCTCTTTATGATTCAATGCTAATATCTAGGTCTCAGTTTAAAATGGCTTTTAGACAATATAAACATGATAAAGAACTCTGTTGTGTTGTGACTCTATGGCTAAATCTTCGGCTAATGACAATTACCTAAAGTTTTGGGAAAAGGTGAAAAAAATTAACGGTGGCACTCTTAAACGTTCCAAGGTAGTTGAAAGAAATTTGTAATATGTTGTCCTATCATGAAACTGTAAAGAATTAAATTAATCACTAGGTAAATCCACAATCTTTGACAATGTCTACACTGAGCACCTTCAAATTTTTAGTGCGAGGGTTCACACTTTTTAGTTTA
>NW_022704990.1:0-2233 GCF_011630105.1 Anneissia japonica | reverse complement strand
TATTTATATAGAAAAAAAAATTCGCACATACGTACTCAGATGGTGTCGCTATACTTTCCTCTGTCGTTCGTTGCGATCGCGTCTGCGACATTTCTGGCGATGCTGTGCGCTTTCACGCCCGACCTGGCAGTCGACGATGTCGAATTCTTGGGCACCGGGACGGTTTTGAAGCTGACTGTGTCGGAAGGAAAGGTGATCGCCGTGCTCGCGGTTCGACCGGGATCGGCGACGTGCAGCATGCACGCCACGGACGATTTTTCGATTCTCGCTTCTGTCTTGTGTTCGGAAGGAAAATGCACGTTGAACGACGTCGGAGGTTACGCGTACGTCAGGTGCTACGACGAGGACGGCAACTTCGCCGGCGGATCGGCGTTCCGCACGACGACGACGAGCGTGCCGTCCGACCGAAGCTTCCCTCCGCCGCCACTCTTCAGGATCGGGCACACGACGTTCGAGCACGCGACGCAAGACGGCATGGTCAGGGAAGTATTTACAGTCTTCGAAGGAGACGTGATATTCAGGGCAACATGAGTCTGAGACGCTTGCGTGCCATCCAACGCGTGACGTCCGCGTCCACCGTGTGGTTGGTGAGATCCAAGTTCGCGAGGAGAGCCAGTCTGACGATGATCGCGTGCGCCGCCTTCTCGTTCCTGTTCTACGAGACGTTCGCCGTCGAGAGATACAGGAAGTACGGATGCCACGAAACTTACGTCGTCGGTCAGGAAGAGTGTCCCCCGCACTTGCAACCGAGAACTGGATCCGACGGGCTGATGAAGGTGGTGATCTGTGTCGGAGCGTCGTTCTTCGTCCTGTCCTTCATGCCGTTCGTCTTCCTCGAATGGACGTTCGGCGCGAACAGGATGGCCGACGTCGCGGCCAACGTGCTCCGTTATCACTTCGACAGCGTCCTCTCGGAAAGCAGACCGGCGCCTCCCGACTTCGAGACGTACGTGCGAGTGCTCGGCTACCGGGGCAAGGTGTCCGGGACGACGTTGCCGCGCCAGTCGGTCGAGCGCGAGATGTTCTGGAGAAGGGTGCTCACGTGCCAGCTGTCCGCCATGTACTTGGAATGGGCGTACTCTGAGCCGCCGAAACGGAAGCTCTGGATTCGAACTCTGATTCTGATCGCGTCCGTCGTTGTTCCTGCCGCCGTCCTCGCCGATGCGTCGCCGGCGTCTCGCGCGTGCGTGGCCGTCGCCGGCCTCTTCTTTCACGTGGCGCCTCTGCAGTCGTTCGTCTCGCTGCTGCCGTTCGCCGCCTACTGGTGGGCGACCGTCGCCTGCTGGATTCTCTCGCACGCGCTGTCCCTGCTGCTGACCGTGCGCACCGAACGGAAAGAGGAACTGGATGCGATCAGACGATCGAAAGTCATCGATCCCGACGACATCGAAGACATGGTGTTCCTGATGTACGTCGCGAAGAGGTGAATAACGATTCCGAGTACACATGACGACATCATTACGTAATCCGTCGAAATAAAAATAATAAAGAGAGGAAAGAGAACGCCAAGACTGATCATTTCGAAATACCTCGAGAACGAAATGCTGTCTCCCCAATTCGAACGGTTTGTTTCCGACGAGCTGAACAAGTTCAGCAAGACGAAGTTGTCATCGATGAACTCGGTGGAATTCCCGAAGCGGACGAAGAGAAGTACGCTCGAAGACACCAACATCGAGGAGGTGGGCAAACACGTGTTTCGTCCGTCTCCGTCGAACCGACGTGAGCGATCGGTACAAAGCGATCACTGCAAACATGCCGGTCGGCACCAAAATCTTCGTGTGAATTCGGCGTATTAATTAAAAATAAAATATGCTACATTTTCGGTACTTCGTGTTTTTTCGTTTCAATTTCTTTTGATGTAACCGTATTCCTACCTCGGCGATACTCGTGGAGTTCGTTCACTCTGACTGTTGACGTCGTACTGTAGAACTCGTTGGGGGACGACGAACGGATAAGAAATCTGCAGATGCAGATGGAGGAGAGAAAAGAATATATAGGTGTACTTGAAAAAAAACTTGGCCGTGGCGGCGAAGAAGAATGACGTATTGCTTTGAGAAAGGCTGTCGATACTCGAAGAAGAGAGAAGAACTTTCATCGCATCTGTCAAATCTTTAATGGATTCTGTTCTTTGCTTTACCTATATAGTGGTATTGTGGCTCCTGATTGACTTCATTGTGGAAAGGTATCGAGGTTTGACTAAGTGATGGAGAAGAAAAAAATGTACAGCATCCAA
>NW_022704989.1:0-1632 GCF_011630105.1 Anneissia japonica | reverse complement strand
ATTGAAAAAAATACGATATGGCATTATTTTAGTCACTTCTAGTTTTGCTATAAATATGAATATTGAAAATAAACTTATTTAACTAATTACTCTTTACAGTACTGTCTTTATCAAATTTAATTTAAATGATCATAGTGCCAATTTTCAAGATGGCGTTATCTTGGCGGGAAAATTGTTATTTTTGTAAGATTATTATTATTACTATTGTTCTCAAAGTACAAAATACAATCTCATAAAAGCTATGTACACACATATATATATATATATATATATATATAATATAGAAAGAGAACAGGAAACTGAGTAGACTTTTACAATGCAATTTATTTCAACATGAATATTTTAACCTGTCATCTTCAAGACTGATTTATGAACATTATGTATAAGTTGACA
Source organism: Anneissia japonica (assembly GCF_011630105.1). Taxonomy (NCBI): domain Eukaryota; kingdom Metazoa; phylum Echinodermata; class Crinoidea; order Comatulida; family Comatulidae; genus Anneissia; species Anneissia japonica. The sequence goes on along the minus strand of NW_022704989.1, from coordinate 1,239 downwards.
TAATAACATAGTGTTTATAAATCAGTCATGCTGAAGATGACCTGAGGACAGGTTGAAAAATTCATGTTGAAATAAATTGTGTTCTAAAAGTCTACTTCACTTCATGTGTGTGTTTTATTTTATTGTTGTATGTACAGTATATCATTGTTTTAAAATTGCTCTGTTAACAATAAATTGATTTTACATTTTAAAAAAGTTTTTACAGCCAAAATGGCCACCATCTTGGAATTTTTGTGATGACGCCACCATTCCGATTAAATTTTTTTTAAGAGACTGAAGAGCAACTATTTAGCCAAGTTCTTGTTACATTTGATATACATAGCATATGTAAAAGTGACTAAAAACATAAATTTATTTCCCCTACCCCCATCTTAATTAATCCCAAATAGGATATTTTATGTCAAAGTTTCAAAGTGCTATAAAAATAATTGCCCAAGCTCTAAGAATGGGGATTTTTTTTTCTGAGACACTATATGATATATTGATTCAGAAAAACCAAAAATAAATTTTCCTTTACTTTTTTTCCCGCTAATTTCCTACTGCACCCATGCTAGTGTTCAACGAGGTCGCGATTATCAGCTGAATATAATCAGTAATAACGAATTAGTAATTCGTATTTACGGATTACTAATTCGTAATAACGAATTAGTTAATTCGTAATTACGGATTAATAATTCGTAATTACGAATTAGTAATCCGTAATAACGAATTAACTAATTCGTTACTACGAATTAGTAATCCGTAATAACGAATTAACTAATTCGTTATTACGGATTAGTAATCCGTAATTACGAATTAGTAATTCGTTATTACGGATTAATGAACATATACTATATTGGCACTAATGGGCTTTCGTAAGATATGGAAAACACCACCATCTTCTTTCTGTTTTTATATTTGACCTACGCCTGAGATGTTTAATATAAATAACAGATAACAGGTATAAGCAGAAATATGTTAAAATGGATTTAAAAATGTGTTTATATGTAAGGAACGATTCTATACATTTATTTTAATTTATAATATTGAGGCAGGCTTTTTATTGCACTATTTAAAAAATAACATAAAAGAAAAAGGAAGTAGGCCTATTGCATTTGATAGATCTGCACCATTTACGTGTGCATGGACGTGTAATTTGTTGATATATACGTTAGGTATGATGAAATTTAAAAAAAATAATGAGTGTAAAACAAAACAAAAAGGAAAACATAATTGAAATAAATGGGTTTTATCCCCGCG
>NW_022704988.1:0-1038 GCF_011630105.1 Anneissia japonica | reverse complement strand
ACTTTATGAACTAACACAATTAAATAAATTTCTTAATCTGAATTGCGCATGCCCATATCAAGATCAGTCGACATAAAATAACATACACACGACATAAGTTTATGTCGATCTTGAATATGGGCATGCGCAGTTAGGACTACAAATTGGCTTATGCGCCTATGTATCCACCAGGGGCTGCTTTTCAGTGGCGGATCCAGTGGTTGGCAAAAGGGGCCAAACTTTGAGCTATTCCAAACAGTAAAATAAAAGAAACCATGATAATATGAAGAAAATAAAAGAAGGTAGTTTAAAAAGGGAAGATGTACCATGTATTGCATTCCCTCTGTCTTGTCTCTCCATAGTCGTAAGCCACTTCGTTATAGTAACAGTGGCATTGTGATTGTTGTATACATTGTTGTCGTTCCTCATCCCAAATCTAGACAATATTAAATCATAAATTAATATTACAAAATTTAGATTTGTTTATGTTATTTTATATTTTCTTTTACAACCGACTACATAGATTCCAGGCATTTGATTGGTTAAAAGCCGGGCAATATTTCTAGCCATGCCCTCCTAGCATTTATCAAATACCTGGAATCTATGTAGAGGTATACAAAACAAATCTTGCAGATCACTTCGGGCTATAATAAGAGCCATGCCCCTTAACTCAATAAATATATGTATAATATAATATTTACATATTAAAGTGCATTTTTCAAGAGATGTGTGAGCCCGTATTATTTCTCTGATGAAATAAACACCAAATATTGGTGTTTTAATGAAGTATTAGGGCTTTTAGACATTTTGTATGGATTTCCTTTCACAAGTTACATAGCACAGTACTATATCAGCTTAGAAAATTCAAGAAAAGAGACTGCCACATATTTTTTAATTTATACAAATTTTATTATCTTGCAATAATTTCGATTTTCTTAATTATATTGGTGTTTGTCTTGTATTTTAATCTTTTGAACGTGTTTTGAATGTTTTATTGACTTTAGTACTGTTACCTGTTTTATCCAATCACGATATTACTGATTGCAATAAAGTTGAATT
>NW_022704987.1:0-534 GCF_011630105.1 Anneissia japonica | reverse complement strand
AGTGACCCTGGAGAACGTCACATGTTTGGCTTCTCACCTGTATATAGCGCAGGGTATTATGGTGTAAACTGAATGTTCGACATATTATTTTATTAAACACCTTATTTGAATTTATAACTATGTTTTTATGTTGACTATTATTCACTTGTACGTGTACTGTATGTGTGTGCGCAGTCACTAGGCTAACGTGGCAATTGTCTATTCTCAAAACGAGGTGACAGTCGTATCCACTTTGATTAGCATTTTTTTCGGAAGGCATTATATGGGATTAGATAATAAAAAAAATCAAACTTTTTCTCCCAGGAAGTAAAGCCGCAATTTTTTCGAGGACCCTAAGATTCTGGACCCACAACCGGGGGCCCTTACTGGCCCACCCAACGTTTAAACAGTGGCTCCTCCTATGATATAAAATAATTATAATTATAAAATATTATTGTGGAAAGTAATCGAAGTTAAGCTGCATTCACACTGGATCTGAACGAAACTCGGACCGCGTTTCCGATGCGCTGAACGCCAGCGTCCCCATCCTTACAT
>NW_022704986.1:0-621 GCF_011630105.1 Anneissia japonica | reverse complement strand
ACAGTGGATCATTTTTATGAAGTTTCATCAAAATCTGAGACGGTCATACAGGAATTTCTTTTTAATCTGGTTGATTTGACGTGGAATGACCCTACAATAGGTGAAAGGTCAGAATGTACCGTTTCCGGTCACTATTTGAATATTTTTTTCATTAGGACGAATATAAACATGAATCTTCTGAACAAGTTGCAATCAATTGCGAGTCTCTATGACCAGTAGTTACTGAGATATGACATTACAAGGTCAAAGGTCAAACTTTCAAAAACAGCATTTCCCGCCATTTTTTAATAAAAAGTTGTATTACAACAAATAGGAACATGCATATTGTGAACAATTTGAGACCAAAATCAAGTCTCTCTGACCAGTGGTTATCGAGATACAAGCGTCCAAATCAACAGGCGGCCATTTTGAAAAACGCCTCCAAACGGGACTTTTCCCCCAATATCTGGGAGGTATATAGGAGCTATATTTTATCTAAATTGGTCCATCTTGCCAAATCCATCGAGAAACAAAGGTATCCTAAAATTAGTCACGGATCTCATGAAAATGACTCTACTATATTCTTCAAATCTATTGAATGTTACATTAAACTAAAGGTAAATCATATTTACGTTTGATAAA
>NW_022704985.1:0-793 GCF_011630105.1 Anneissia japonica | reverse complement strand
ACAACAGAGCCTCAGACCGTTTAAATTTCGAAATTTATTTTTAAACATTCGTTGTAGTAGCCTATGTCCGTCTGTATTTATTAAGGCGGATCAGGTGCGATCCATCTTCTCAATGTTCTAGCCCTAGGCCTCCCCCCGACCCCATTGGAGAAGACATTCGATCTCAGTTACATACCCGAGTCCATGGATCGTACCTGATCCCAAAAATACATAACCAGGGATGGTCTACTCTAGGCCTAGCTCGGGCTGTCCTGTAGTATTTTACAGTAATTTGTTTTAAAACCTGGCCTAGGCCTAGCCGAAACACATTAAAAAAAATGCGGCAATTCAACAAAATGAAAAAAGAAACGTAAAAACCAAATATAACTTATATAAAATAATTTTGGAAGTCAGAATTTTCTCGAAACAAAAAACACATCCGAACGTATGTAAATCAAGTGCAAATGCTGTGCAAAACGCGACGCTTTCGCTTTCCGATTGACCTTTCGACCTGGCCTGTGGGAGTTTTTATTTAAAACCAACTGAGAAATACCATTTTTATCTTCAAAAACAAGATGATAATTTATAAAATATAATAAAATTACTATTTTATGTACCTATTATTGGTAACAAATTTTCAATTGTATCAACATTTATTTTATCATCCAGATCAGTCTATTTTTGGAATGTTATTTATCAATCATGACGTCATGATACCGCTATCCGAACAGAGTATGACGACCATACAGTGCTCATCGTCACCCATAGAGCTATTAAACAACTAGAGTGCTGACAAGGTGGCGAATATGGAACG
>NW_022704984.1:0-865 GCF_011630105.1 Anneissia japonica | reverse complement strand
TGGGTACTCGGCCACTCATAATGATCGTTTGTAGTTGCAAGTCGATCCAACCCACATGACGTCATAGGTACCTGCAGTAATGAAGCATATGAGATACGATGACGTCACCGAACAGCATGTATAAAGCAAGACATCGGCGAGACGAGCAATTCAAAAAGTGTTTCATTTCATTGTTTCACGATGCCTTCCTTCGTTAGACAAAGACCAAGTTTGACCCCGTCCGCAAGAATGCAATTGCTTTGGCTGAAGAACCGCAGAAGAAGTATACACGAATGTTGTCTCGAGTTTGTAGGAGACAGAGAACGACTCGATCGAGTGTTTCCGAAAACCATCATCAACGTCATTGTCAACGGAAACCGGAATATATTGGAATCGACGAGATCGAGGTTGATCTCGGATACTTCGGCACTTTACCGTCTGCTGCACGACGTCATCGAAGAACGGAGGGCGACCGGATTGAACGTGAACGAATGTGCAGAATTGCGAAGAAACAACTGATGACGATGAAGTATCGTGTCTTCCCAAAACCGGGAAAGTACGAAAAAGTGTTGAAGCCGAGCTTGAAGCCGCGGAGCTTCATACCACAACAACAACTCGATCGGTGACCGTCTGAACAACATTTCATCGGCCGGCAGCCCGGTCGTCCTGTGGAAATGCAACTTCGTCGCAGTATTTTTAAGTTCTTGCGTTGATGTTGTGTTTCTGCAGTATGGTAGTGGCGAATATCATCCCATGGTACGTAAAAGCACGACGACGTTTCACTCTACATTAAAATACAAAACGAAAGTATATTCCACCCAATGACGTCATGGGTACCTTCCTCCTCATGTCGATCCTAACCCCCATTACGTCATGGGTACCCGAA
>NW_022704983.1:2522-4049 GCF_011630105.1 Anneissia japonica | reverse complement strand
TTAGCCTCTCATATAAGCAGAATCATGTTCAAACGGGACATAATCAAAACCAGCCTACCCACATTGATAACAAACCAGAAACGTATAACTCTTGGAAACATAGTTTCAAGAGTAAATTGGAGGACCTTCAACTCTTGCCCACTGAAGAAATCGACCTGTTGATGAAGTATACGACCGGCCAATCAAAACAACAGGTGTTAAGCATTAGCATTGCTAACACAGCCAATCCTGAGTTGGGGCTAAGAAGAGTATGGAAAAGGCTAGATGAGAGGTATGGGTCGCCGGAGTGGGTTGAAACGGCAGTCAGGAGAAAGCTTGATAGCTTTCCAAAAATTACCACTGATGTAGGAAAGTTGTATGATTTAGCTGACATTCTGGGAGAAATTGAGACATTAAAAGCTGACCCAAAATATGGCACATCCTTGTCTTACTTCGACTCATCAATTGGAGTCAAGCCTATACTAGCCAAATTACCTCACAATATTCAGGAAAAATGGGTCTCCAATGCTGGAAACTACCTAGAACGAAAGGATGTCATCTACCCACCATTCAGCCACTTTTGCCAGTTTATAAGAAAACAAGCTAAAGTTAGAAACAACCCAGCCCTAACCGGACAGACACCTCAAGTCAGAGAGCATAGGGTCTCTACTAGGAAAACCAACACTCAACCCGAGTACAAAGCCAGGTGCCCTATACACAACTCAAACTGGCACACATTAAAGGAGTGTAAGAAATTTAAGACAGGATCTGCTCAAGAGAAATATCAGCAGTTAAAAGAGTTTAACCTATGCTTCAGGTGCCTAGATCCATCGCATCGCAGAAGTGCTTGCAAGGTGCTAATAAAATGTGAGGAATGCAGCAGTAAAGATCATGTGACCTCAATGCACTCACACCAAGGCGGGGAGCAGGCAGCTGAGGAAAATACCACTCGCCAGCATAACATTACCACTGCCTGCGCACAAGTATGTGGAGACGATACAGCAATGGCGGGCAAATCATGCGCAAAGATTGCTCCTGTGGTTGTCAGTCACAAACGTGATAAAACAGTGACTGTCCGAACATATGCGATAATTGATGACCAAAGTAATAAGTCACTAGTTTCGGAGAAGCTTCTTGACCTATTTGACGTCCAATATCAAGAAACAAATTATTCGCTCACATCGTGTAATGGAGTAATGCAGGCAAATGGCAGATATGCTAGTGGATTCGTTGTTAGTAATCTGGATGGCACAGACCATTTAGACCTGCCACCAATGACTGAGTGTAATCAGCTTCCAGATGCAAGGGAAGAAATTCCGACACCAGCAGTGGCCATGCAACACCCTCATTTAAATGGTATAGCGCACCTTATCCCAGAGCAGAATGAACGCTGCTCCATCACACTGCTAATAGGAAGGGAACTTATCGAAGCACATCATGTTCTAGACCAGATAATTGGACCGGCGAGCGCACCGTACGCACAAAGGCTGCGATTGGGTTGGGTAATCATCGGTGAAACCTGCCTTGGAGGGTCCCACATGCCCAATT
>NW_022704983.1:0-1919 GCF_011630105.1 Anneissia japonica | reverse complement strand
GGTGGCAAAATACGCCTACATAAAATTGCTTCTAACAGCCAAGAGGTACTAAACGCATTTGATCGAGAAGAAATTGCAAAGGACATCAGAGATTTCAATGTGGAAGTAGGTGGTGCTCCTCTCCAAAGAAGTCTAGGCTTACAGTGGAGATTATGTGAAGATGTCTTCACCTTCCATATTGACTGTGAAGAAAAACCATTCACAAAGCGTGGTATTCTAGCAGCCATTAATAGTATATACGACCCCTTAGGATTTGTTTCTCCAGTTTTGGATGGAGTTTTGCATGGAAGAGTCCTGTTCCATAACATGATGCTACTCAAAGCAGATTGGGACGATCCACTGCCTGCACACATTAAATATGAATGGGAGTCATGGAAAGCAAATCTACGGAAGTTGGAGTTATTGCGTGTACCAAGAACTTACCACAAAATTAAAAGAAGAGAAGTAGTGGATTCAACTGTACATGTGTATTGTGACGCCTCTGAGCAGGCTGTTGCAGCGGTGGCGTTCTTAAAGACAAACAGTATAAAGGGGACCGAAGTTGGATTTATAATAGGAAAATCACGCATAGCTCCTAGACAAGGTCATACCATTCCCCGTCTCGAACTCTGTTCCGCTGTGCTTGCCACTGAATTAGCCAAAGTAGTCACCACAGAGCTAGACTTTTCCCCCAAAAGTATCAGTTTCTATTTAGACAGTAGGATAGTTCTGGGTTACCTTAACAACAACACAAGGAGATTTCATACTTATGTAGCCAACAGAGTTGAAAAGATATTGTCATTCTGCGAACCACACCAATGGCACTACATATCGACAGGTCAGAATCCTGCGGATCACTAGATGTATTGATCCTGTGAAAATGCAGAATTGCACTTGGCTTACTGGTCCCCAGCATTTGCATCTAATTAATGAAGAGGAACAAGCAACGTTTCCTCTCATTGACCCTGACAATGATAAGGAAATTAGGAAGGAAAATGTAACTGTAAGTAAGACAGTAATATGCAAAATGCGAATGCTTAGTGAAGAGAAACTTAAACGCTTTTAATCATGGTCAGGCTTGACACAAGCTGTTGCATACTTGAAACATCAAGCATCATCCTTTAGAACAGAAGGGCAAATACCACCATGCTCTGGGTGGAATGCGTGCACACAGCATAAATCCGTAGAAAAATATAAGCAAGCTGAAATCTTCATTATCAAAGAACTGCAACAACAGGTGTATGATAAAGAGATGAGTTGTTTAAAAGAGAGGAAGTCTATTCAGAATAACAGCTCGGTGATTGCACTGTCACCAATTTTGAACAATGACGGTTTGATGAGCGTTGGAGGAAGATTAGGAAAGTCCGACCTCCCTCTTATTGAAAAACACCCGGTATTGATACCAGGGAAAAGTCATGTTGCAAAGCTAATTGTTCTCCATTACCACACCAAAGTATGTCACCAAGGTAGTCACTTCACCGAAGGTGCCATAAGAGACGCCGGTTACTGGGTAACAGGCTGCAAAAGGCTAGTGTCGTCTGTCATACACAAATGTGTCATTTGTCGTAAACTAAGAGGCAAGCTGAGTTTTCAGCGTATGGCAAACCTTCCAGAAGAACGACTAACACCAGGACCTCCATTTAGCCAAGTTGGTGTAGACTGCTTCGGTCCCTGGCAAGTTTCCGCTAGGAGAACTAGAGGTAGTGTTGCACAAAGCAAGCGCTGGGGAGTGTTATTCACTTGCCTGTCTTCAAGGGTATCCACATTGAAGTCGTAGAAGAACTCAGCACATCATCCTTCATAAACGCACTACGCCGATTCATTGCTATTAGAGGCAAAGTTAAGGTGTTATGGTCAGATCAAGGAACTAATTTTGTTGGGGCGATCAACGATGAACACCTGCAGACATACTTACTGAAGAATGGTGCAAAATGGAAACT
>NW_022704982.1:0-677 GCF_011630105.1 Anneissia japonica | reverse complement strand
TCATTATTTCATTCATTCATTTATTCACCCACTCATTCAATCAATCTCTAATTCATTCATTTATTCATTTAATCATTCATTTATTCATTCATTCATACATTCACATACTCACTCAATCATTTATTCAATCATCCATTCATTTATTCATGCATTAATTCATTTATTTATTCACTCACTCACTCATTAATTAATTAATATATTCATTCATTCATTTATTCATTCATTTTCATTTATTTATTTGATTTTATTTATTCATTCATTTATTCATTTTCGATCATTCATTTTTATTCATTTATTCATTCATATTTTCATTCATTTTAATAATTATGGTTATAAAACACGTGTATTTTTTGATTGGAACTAATAATAAATAATAATTTTTTTGGAACAGTGGCGGATTTAAAGAGGGCCCAGCTGGCCTGGTGCCCACCTAAAGTTTTCAAAATAAAAAAATGGAGAAAAAAAAAGTAAATTATAAAAGGATACAATAATAATAATAATGATAATAATAATAATAATAATAATAATAATAATAATAATAATAATAATAATAATATTCCATCCATTCGTCCATCCATTTACTCACTCATTCTCTCACTCATTTATTCTCATTAATTTTTTCACTCATTCATTCATTATTTAATTCATTCATTTATTCACCCACTCACTCAATCACA
>NW_022704981.1:0-532 GCF_011630105.1 Anneissia japonica | reverse complement strand
AGATCAAAGGACTGTACGCACGCGCTATGTTCGAGAGCGGAGATGTGCGTCCTTTTGTTAAATTATCTTGGTAAGGCTAGGCCTAGCCTAGCAGCGTTGGATAGGCTGATGTTTTCGCGCCTACGATATTTCTTCTCACGACCTATCGCAAAATCAACATGAAAAATTCATCCGCATTTATTTTTTGTGTGGAACACAAAAAATCAAATTTCAGTCTTATTTTACATTTTTTTCATTCTTAGGAATGTCTCACATTCTTAGGAATGTCTAAATTCAATTAAACTAGCAATTCCGTATTATATTTATAAATCTTTATAACATTATACAAAAATTAGATTTTTCTTAAAAACTGAAATTTTGCCGGGAATGGGGGCTTTAAAAATAAAGTACAAAGGAATGAAAATTAAAATCGTGTGCATTACACCCATACACCGCAACGCTCGAGTTTCAAACATACGGGTAACTAGGTTTACTGAACTTTCTGTGTAAATTGAGGGCGCAATTGCAAATGATATTGCATAGGCAAAATTCA
>NW_022704980.1:0-1094 GCF_011630105.1 Anneissia japonica | reverse complement strand
CGTCAGGTGCTACGACGAGGACGGCAACTTCGCAGGCAGATCGGCGTTCCGCACGACGACGACGACGAGCGTGCCGTCCGACCGAAGCTTCCCTCCGCCGCCACTCTTCAGGATCGGGCACACGACGTTCGAGCACGCGACGCAAGACGGCATGGTCAGAGAAGTATTTACAGTCTTCGAAGGAGACGTGATATTCCGGGCAACATGAGTCTGAGTCGTTTTCGACCTGTCTCTTATACTGAGACGCTTGCGTTCCATCCAACGGGTGGCGTCCGCGTCCACCGTGTGGTTGGTGAGATCCAAGTTCGCGAGGAGAGCCAGTCTGACGATGATCGCGTGCGCCGCCTTCTCGTTTTTTTTCTACGAGACGTTCGCCGTCGAGAGATACAGGAAGTACGGATGCCACGAAACTTACGTCGTCGGTCAGGAAGAGTGTCCCCCGCACTTGCAACCGCGAACTGGATCCGACGGGCTGATGAAGGTTGTGATCTGTGTCGCAGCGTCGTTCTTCGTCCTGTCCTTCCTGCCGTTCGTCTTCCTCGAATGGACGTTCGGCGCGAACAGGATGGCCGACGTCGCGGCGAACGTGCTCCGTTATCACTTCGACAGCGTCCTCTCGGAAAGCAGACCGGCGCCTCCCGACTTCGAGACGTACGTGCGAGTGCTCGGCTACCGGGGCAAGGTGTCCGGGACGACGTTGCCGAGCCAGTCGGTCGAGCGCGAGATGTTCTGGAGAAGGGTGCTTACGTTCCAGCTGTCCGCCATGTACTTGGAATGGGCGTACTCTGAGCCGCCGAAACGGAAGCTCTGGATTCGAACTCTGATTCTGATCGCGTCCGTCGTGGTTCCTGCCGCCTTCCTCGCCGATGCGTCGCCGGCGTCTCGCGCGTGCGTCGCCGTCGCCGGCCTTTTCTTTCACGTGGCGCCTCTGCAGTCGTTCGTCTCGCTGCTGCCGTTCGCCGCCTATTGGTGGGCGACCGTAGCCTGCTGGATCTTCTCGCACGCGCTGTCCCTGCTGCTGACCGTGCTCACCGAACGGAAAGAGGAACTGGATGCGGTCAGACGATCGAAAGTCATCGATCCCCACGACATCG
>NW_022704979.1:0-719 GCF_011630105.1 Anneissia japonica | reverse complement strand
TAACACTACACGTAAGCTACTATTTACATCTAATGCTCTCAATAATGAATAACTTAATAGTCAGACGATACGGAAACAGCGTTGCCATGTCTCAACTTCTGGTAGCAGTAGTGATCTTACTTCTACTGAAAACGGGTAAGGCATTTTTTTAGTGAATACCTTTCATTAGACAATCTTGTATTAAGCAGGCTTTCCGTAAAGCTTGGTTTTTATACAATCGGTACACTGTCGTTATAGTGCTTTCAGTGAAATCTTTGTACTGCAGAGGCGGATTCAAGGGTTGCCAAGCCAATCTCGACCCCCTTTTTTAAATAAAGCCTGGTTTCCTTAAAATTGCTACACTGTCGCTACAGTGTTTTCAGTGCAACCATTAATATTGCTTAACAGAGTCCCCGACGTAATCGAGAAGGCTTTCCAATTCGACCAACCAATCAGCATCACTGCAAGCTGTCGTCGATAACGTGTAGCGATTGTATGGAAACCGAGCTTAACAAACAGTGAACAAACAATATCATACGAGCAAAGAAGTTGACGATGTCCCCGACGCAAGCAAAGTGGTCGTGGTCGGTGCGTCGCTCAAAATCTTTCGAAAGTGTTCCAGAGGGCAAAGCCCCCGAAATAATATGAACATATTTCAGACTTAAACTTTGAATATATATATATATATATATATATATATATATATATACATATAATCTGCGTGGTTGGCTTAAACCAGA
>NW_022704978.1:0-2016 GCF_011630105.1 Anneissia japonica | reverse complement strand
AGATTATAACTGCCCTTCCTATAGACAATTCACATAAACATTGGAAGGCATATGAAGGGCAGGCGCAGAAACAGAATTTGTATGTTTCTACCTTGTAGATTATAACTGCCCTTCCTATAGACAATTCACATAAACATTGGAAGGCATATGAAGGGCAGGCGTGGCGCAGTTTTTTTGTTTCAAAGGAAATTCTTCCAAGACAATATTTGGGGCATTTGTTAGTAGTTCAATTTCAGGCTCTCCACGGACCTGTTGAGTAGGAGGACATCAGAATACCCCATACAGATTTATCCAAATGTGTGATACAATTCAAAGGCCTGTACATTCTTCAAAATATGTTGTTTTTATGTTCATCAACTCTAATATTTTGCACCTGTAGTTAAGCACTGACCACCTGTGGACCTTTTTATCTACATGGTTCCAAGCAATGTCTCAGGATATGGTACTTATAGATAAATATAGAGATCACAATAAACAGAAGAAAAAAAATTAAATGGGTTATGTGAGAGGAGCAGAGGCAATGCATGCGGAGTTCCACAGTTTTGCAAGTGCAACAGAAACAGAGTCTAGCATTAGACTGACTACATCATCAAATTTCTGCTCTGCCAATGCTGTCTTTGCCATGTGACACCCAGTGTCGAGGTTTATCCCACAGACAAAACACTATCCAGCCCAGAAAACTTAGTCCCTGCGTACTGCATAATCATCGGAGAATGTCTCCAGATTACTAATTAGAGCAAATGCTGATATAGTAAACAAACAAAGAAGTCAAAATTAATAATTTGCTTTTAAATGCTTGCAAAAAAACAAATTACCAATAAGGCTATCAAGAAAGGAAGCATGTAGAATCCAAAGCTAATTCTCATTTGAGGATGTAAACATTTTCTAAATTCTAATTACGTAATATTTCCACCACTTTGTAAACAATCCTACAGCAAGAATAACGAAACAAAACAACGCTCGAAAGCTCATTCAAAATGCAGGTAATTTGCGTCATATGGATTTAATAAGGAAAGGGGTTTTATTTCTTTGATGTGAGACCTAAGAATGTTTAGGGTGGCAGATATTAGCTCCGTTGGTCAACCAATTAGGTTATGGATCAATCAGAAACATAATTTGTATGTTTCTACCTTGTAGATTATAACTGCCCTTCCTATAGACAATTCACATAAGCATTGGAAGGCATATGAAAGGCAGGCGTGGCAGTTACAGTCTTTTTGTTTCAAAGCAAATTCTTCCAAGACAATATTTGGGGCATTTGTTAGTAGTTGTACATTCAATTTCAGGCTCTCCACGGACCCTGTTGAGAAGGAGGACATCAGAATACCCCATACAGATTTATCCAAATGTGTGATACAATTCAAAGGCCTGTACATCTTCAAAATATGTTGTTTTTATGTTCATCAACTCTAATATTTTGCACCTGTAGTTAAGCACTGACCACCTGTGGACCTTTTTATCTGCATGGTTCCAAGCAATGTCTCAGGATATGGTACTTATAGATAAATATAGAGATCACAATAAACAGAAGAAAAAAAATTAAATGGGTTATGTGAGAGGAGCAGAGGCAATGCGTGGGGAGTTCCACAGTTTTGCAAGTGCAACAGAAACAGAGTCTAGCATTAGACTGACTACATCATCAAATTTCTGCTTTGCCAATGCTGTCTTTGCCATGTGACACACTGTATAGAGGTTTATCCCACAGACAGAACACTATCCAGCCCAGAAAACTTAGTCCCTGCGTACTGCATAATCATCGGAGAATGTCTCCAGATTACTAATTAGAGCAAATGCTGATATAGTAAACAAACAAAGAAGTCAAAATTAATAATTTGTTTTTAAATGCTTGCAAAAAAACAAATTACCAATTGTCTATCAAGAAAGGAAGCATGAAGAATCCGAAGCTAATTCTCATTTGAGGATGTAAACCTTTTCTAAATTCTAATTACGTATATTTCCACCACTTTGTAAACAATCCTACAGCAAGAATAACGAAACAAAACAACGCTCGAAAGC
>NW_022704977.1:0-914 GCF_011630105.1 Anneissia japonica | reverse complement strand
GTGCCCATGTAAATATAGTCATGTGCCCATGTCTTGTATATAGTGATGTGCCCATGTATATTTTGTCATTATCTCATCATCATCATCATCATGACTTGATATCTTTCTTTATGCTGGATAACTCTTTCAATACATACGTACTGGTCTTAAACTTACATACAGAAATATATATTTAAAAAAAACAAAGACAATATAATACACAAAATTTGGGTGAAAATAATTAGGTTCTATAGGTCTACATCCATTGATTTAAAATTCTGACATACATCTACAGTACTCGAATATTATTCCAAAGTTTAGATGAACGATAATTAAAAGTTCTATTTCCTTCAACATTTTTCCATGCTGGAATAACTAAATTATCTCATGTTTACCTACGTGTATTTTTAAGGTGAAAAGAATTCATAAACTGAAAGTTGGAAGACAAATAATCAGGGGCAATGCCTAGTAAAGTTTTAAATACCATTATTAACAAATTTTCATCCCATTTTTCATGGAGCTGGCATTAAATGAGATGAAACAAAGAGATGACATTAGATGATGCTAGTTGGGATGAAAAATTACTTATCATGATTTTCAAGTGTTTAAAAGGTTACACACCTCAATTTTTTTTTTCATTTCATTTATTTCGTCACTTGATAAAAATACAACATTCAAAAAACAAAAGACAAAGCAAGACAATTAAAAAAGTTTTCAGGAGGTGAACTTTCAACCCCATCCAACAAAATAAAATACAACTAATAATGTGTACATAAAATTTACATTAAATATTAGCATAAACTTTGTTTATACAATGAAAATTTAATCAAAATTTATCTACAACAATAGCAGTACACATAGCCGAACAACTGGCAATCTAGTTATCCCAACTTGGAATAATAAAGGAAAAAGGACTTTTCTTTACCGGTCAGACG
>NW_022704976.1:270-608 GCF_011630105.1 Anneissia japonica | reverse complement strand
GTCGAAATCTACTCGAGTGGAGGCTGATTATTGTGAAGAAAAATTGCCACATAGCGGTTTTTTTTTATATTATACCCACTAGCCTATATAACATTCATGTCGTGTTATTCACTTTAAATTCGGTCTATTTCATACTAAATAGAATTTAATGGAAAGAAAATGACAAATTATGACTCCACCAGTACCAAATAATTTTATCTAAGTGCCGTCTTGTTTTTATAGCACAAACAGCAATCACATCTATTTTTAATCAACACAGCTGATAAAACATTGTACAGAACATCATGGTTCCCCTGTTGTAATTTTTTGTTTACATTCTTTGCATTGACTGGCTGCCA
>NW_022704976.1:0-197 GCF_011630105.1 Anneissia japonica | reverse complement strand
CTGTTTTGTCAACCCGATCTTCTCTTTGAATTTCTGAAGATTGGCAGTGGTTTATTTCCTTTAAAATCTGAAGCAACAGAGTATGATACGTTATGTTGTTAAAAAATAATTAAAAAAAAGTTAGTCCAATTGAGGCGTAGTTTATTTAATATGGAAGGCCACATTCACATTTTTTAAACTCTCAAGTATTTATAGTT
>NW_022704975.1:0-651 GCF_011630105.1 Anneissia japonica | reverse complement strand
TCAGAATGACAAAATAAACTAATCCACTGGAAGGAATCCCAATATCTGCAGACGGATCCGTTTCGGCCTTCCAGGCCTCATCAGTGCAGCTAGGTTATAGACCCAAACGAAACGTTCGACCAGCTTAGGTAGGGCCCAAACTAGTCCCACGACCACTAATGATTACAGAGCCAAACCAAGGCAATATATATATATATACAGCCCAGGTGTGAATGCAATAATCATTAGTGAGAGCTCCGATCCCTGGACAAACAGTACGGTATATTTCCAAATTTACTCTTTTTACATACTTGTCTATGACTAGTCCTACTCCTCTTTTTTCTTTTTCCGACCTTTAGCACATTCTCATCTGAGTTTTCAAGAATAAAATACAATGATCCTGCCATTCTGCTAATCTCAATCGGCCGATGGCCAACAAGCTAACCACTACCCACCACCACTAATTGCATCTGCTATTTTGCTGTTATGTAAATATTCACGCATTCTTGTTATGAGCCATGTTCTCTGGACGATTAGGCCTGTCTTTTTTAACCACCATTCGTAATGTCCTTATATAATCTTTTTTCATTCAAAAAGTGCCTCTTGAACTTAATAATTTCCCATAAGAACCCTCGATTTTCTTCTATTTCCATAAGCGCCCCCCCCCCCCAA
>NW_022704974.1:0-617 GCF_011630105.1 Anneissia japonica | reverse complement strand
CGAATTTAATACGATTAAGCCGAACCTTAATTAACTAAAACGATGTGTGGTCTACATAGAATAATCAGACAATAAAACCTCGGTTGATCAATTACGAAACTACACGCAATTCTTAGAGAAAACGCGCAGTTGTTCATGCCAATTGTTATTGCATTTGATCAGTTAATATTCATTAATTCTAACAAAAATGCTTTTACATCAAACATTTGTTGTTGTCGCTGCACTGAAAAATCAAAGCAATGTTTTTACACAGTAAAATGTAGGCCTACATAAAATAGGCATCGATTATTTTTTGTTTTTCGGTTTGTAGAAACTACTACTACTACTGCTACTACAGATAAAACTAACATGTTATGACTTGATCAGTATTTTATAACAATTCAAATATCGATAATTAATATCGATTAATAGCTCGCTGCCAATATTTACTTACGAGACGACTATAAAGACAATGAACCAATTCAACTGTGTGTCTGCTTGAGAAATCAAAAGTATTATTGGTGTCAAGGACCTTTCAATTAAACGATAGGCCTATTAAATATATATATATATATATATATATATATATACTATACAGTATTATATACTATACACACGCACACACATCTATATAGGCC
>NW_022704973.1:0-1576 GCF_011630105.1 Anneissia japonica | reverse complement strand
TTAGGGCCCCCGCCGCTCAGCAGTAGGACGTGTTCGTCGATCCGGCACAAGGACACCGACTCGTTTGTTCGTGGCACCAGCGAATCCGACAATCTGACGAACGTGCCGTTGATCGGATTGTAGCGGAGCAGGCGCATCGAGCAACCGTATTCGAGGCTCCCGTCCGGACAAACCATGTACGCGAGGTTCCTCGCGACCGCCGTTCGGTAAAAGAAGCGATCATGGAGGAGTTCTGGACGTGCACGAATGGACGAACTGAAGGTTTCGGCGGACGGCACGCAGGAGAAATGCCGAAAGTCGCCGTCTGCGGAACGCTGTGACGGACGCCGAGCGCGTCGTCCTCGTTCATCGAGTGGTGCCGGAAGACGGACTTGGCGTATTCGGTCGCGTCCTTGAAGAGCTGGTCGATGGACGACAGATGAAAGAGCTTGCGGTGGACGCTCAGCAGCACGTCAGGATCGTTCAGCAACCTCGGTCGAATCAGACCGACCAGCGCGTGCTTGTCCCGCTTGCTTTCGCCGGGATTGGAGGTCAGCGACTTCCGGACCAGATGCAGCAGGTATCCTTCGGACGCGTAGTAAACGTTTTCGATCTTCGGACCTTCCACCGGATCGTCGTGCCTGGACGTATCGAGCCACGTGGCCAGCTCGTGCCATCGAAGCTCCTGCTGATGAAGCATCAGCTTGCCGAACGTCCCTGTCTCTTATACACATCTAGATGTGTATAAATGCGTACTGCGGTTCTCCTCGCTCTGAGCAGATCGTTCGCTGATAGTTCGTACACGGCCGAAACGAACACGCAGATCGCATCCTTGCAACCCGTCCGCTCTGCCATGTCCAAGCAGGCGACGCGCTCCTCGTACGAGAGCGCGTCCACGAAATCTCGATCTCTGTCCTCGTTCATGAACTTGATCAGAGCACGCACAAGTCTTGAATCGGCCGCGTCGTAAAGATCGAAGACCCCGTTCGGCTTCCGGCTGTCGAACGTCGCCATTATCCACACCTTCGTCGTCTCGAACTCTGCAACTCGAACTTCGATCTGCTCCGAGCCTTTGAAGCACAGAGGATTCGTACGTTCGCCGACGTACGCGAGGTCGTTCCTAGCCTTCAGGTGATTCACCAAAAGCGACATCTTCCTGCCGGTTCGAGGACGTTCGTGACTCATGCCTGTTTCGGGTACATAAATAACACATTTATGTTTTCCCCCAACTGCCCCTCTAAAGTTAAGTCTAGATGACGTGTCTCGGAAGATGTCTGCTAGATTCCGACCTTACACGAGACGATGGAACGTGGGTGTGTTGCCGGAGACGAGGGTGGACGTGGTGGAACGTCGTGGCGGACGCCGACTCAACGTCGACTTCTCCGTCGGCGACGCGCGAAAGCCCAACCTCGGAGATGGCAGGAGCGCCATGTTTCCGGTGTCGACCCGCGCTCAGAAACCGAACGTCGGCGTCAGGGACGTGACGACGTTTCACGAGTTTTTCGACAGACGGCTCGTGTTCAACCGCGGTTGAAATGCTCCTCCTGTACAACGGTCAAGATAAGATGTCGACGGCAATGCCTCAACCGACGAATCC
>NW_022704972.1:0-1020 GCF_011630105.1 Anneissia japonica | reverse complement strand
TGTACAGCACATTTTGTCTTCTTGTCCATAACAAGTCAAGCTGAAATCAAAGACACTATCTAATTGGTGTTTATTATGTTGGTACTCAGTCTTATGATATGTAATTAGTTAATGAATGTTTGCATTGTTACGAAAGATCAAATTCCTTGATTATCAACTGTTTGAAAATTATACTCGGAATCAGAGCATCTCTGGGCCAAGCACATCTGACAACACAACAGAGACATTTTACATTCCAACAACTAATAATATATACAAGATGAATTGATGCGCTATGAATTATGTATCTTCACGAGAATGGACTCTTCCAGAGTATCAAGACCAATCAAAACTTGGCCAGCAATATGCACCTGTCCTACAAATACACACTTTTGCATACATTTACGCAATTGTTTTGCAGGACCTTAGCATCAATACCCAAGGGGTGAGGCTTAGTGGAAAAGCCCATCAATCAGGACCCTAGGATTTGAACCCAAACATCTTAATCACTAAGCTACAGCTCCACTTATTCCAAGTGGATTTACACAATAATATTCTCATTATTATGATTAAATAGAAATATAATTTATCTTTTGTTTCATTCTTGATATGAGGAAGTTTGGATGAACCAAGGGGTGGGTGACAAAACAACTTTCACACAGTTATATTATTAGAAAAGTATGTTTATTTATCTAACATGCACTTAGGAGAAAAGAAATCAAGGAAACGTTTGTTTTAACGAATTTTATTTAAGATATTGTTGCAGAACGCTCATTTATATTTGTTTTACAAGAGGCCAGATGCCTGGAGTTTGAATAACTTCCCTTTATGGGGAGCGAGAAATAAAAATATTAAAAAAAAAATATCACTTGAGACATAAATAAAAATAATTATCAGATGGTAGGTTAATAACAATGATGGTCATTTAGGGTGATAATAATGATGAAAATTAAAATAATTTTATTGATTGTGATAGTGATGATGTAGATAAGTACATTACCTTTGTTCAATTTTAAGGATAGAAGGCATCAATACCATAAT
>NW_022704971.1:0-524 GCF_011630105.1 Anneissia japonica | reverse complement strand
AATTGAGAAGGTCGACTGCAGTCGACCGCCCCAATTACGAAATTCTCAATTACGAACCTTCTATGTTACGAACGGTGTTTGGCCGATGACGTCATCATGCGATCGTAAAACAATTTTAGGTAACTTTTTAAAGCTATTATCCATGCGAATTTTGAGTGCTTTTGTTCGTTTATTCTATTGAATAACAAAAAACCTCAAGTGTATTAAAGCAATTCAACATCAATTGTGTTTTACGAGTCTTTATTTTATCAATTAAGGCATCGTTTATAAGGCATTATTATTTTTATTATAAAATGTTAAGCGCATTTGATTTTTACTTCGGTTTGGTTGAAATTGGCGCTATATAAGTTATTTATTATTTTTACTATTATTATTATTTTATTATAATCTTAATAATTATTATTATTATTAAATAACACAGTATTTTCAAAAAGTATAAGGAATTTTGCCAATATTAAAATTTTTAAAACATATTCATATCTGTGAAACCATTCAGAATAAAATATCAAATTTTGTTAGCAATT
>NW_022704970.1:0-851 GCF_011630105.1 Anneissia japonica | reverse complement strand
CCGGGAGTCCTGGATCCCAACTGCATGGAAAAGTGCAGATGTTATACCTATTCCAAAAAAAAACTTCCCCTACATGTATAGAAACAGACTTGAGACCCATATCACTTACCTCAGTCTGTGGTAAAGTAGTTGAAAGCTCAATAGGTCTGCTATTATGGAAAGAGATTGAAGGTCAGATTGACCCAACCCAATTTGGTTGTTGTAAAGGGTTATCTACAGTTGATGCACTTGTAGCAACTATGTCCCAATGGTTTTATGACACAGATAAAGGAAAGGAAGTTAGAGTACTACTCTTAGATTACAAAAAAGCATTCGACCTGATCGAACATATAATTTGATAATTAAAAAACTTAGAGAGATGAATGTTAATGAAATACTAGTAAGATTGTTGTTGATAGTCAAGATGGCTGGCAGTGTGCTCAATTTAGCTCTCCAATGTTCGCATATTTTAAGGGTTTCTACTTTGATTTTCACCCTTCTTTTGACTGGGACATGTGTCAATAGTACTTTAGTATGTATTCAAGAGAATGATTTTGTTGTATTTAACACCCAAGAAACATTATCAAGCTTACATATTCCAGGCTACTGGCCGTGCTTATCCACCACACTAACTAGTGTACCGCATGAGGAAGCTACTTCGTCCACCTGTATATTCCATCTATTGTTGCTTGGCAGATTGAACGTCCATACGCCTAGCAGGATCGTGGTAGCAGCTAGTTTGGATGAATGTAACAATCAATGCTTGTATAAGCCGATTTGTGTTTTATATACCACTAATTCTGCTGTATTTTTAAAAGTCCGTCGAAGATTAATTGGTGTTCCTATGCCACACTATCCCAATCATTACAGTA
>NW_022704969.1:1111-1351 GCF_011630105.1 Anneissia japonica | reverse complement strand
TTTCGCATTGGGACCATGTGCCAAATATCTGGGAATATACTTATGGGCATGCCCACATATAATAAGCATGGGACCCATATGTCAATTACCTGGGCAAGTAAATATGGGAGGCCCATATTTAATCCAAATGGAGCCCATGTGCCAAATATGTGGGCAGTTACATATGGGCATGCCCATATTTAATTTGCATGGGACCCATATGCCAAATAGCTGGGCATATAATTATGGGAATGCCCAGAT
>NW_022704969.1:0-1064 GCF_011630105.1 Anneissia japonica | reverse complement strand
TGTTCAGTCTCCATGGGCACCACATGCCAAATAACTGGGCAGATAATTATGGGAATTCCCACATTAATCTACACGGAGCCCATGTGCCAAATATCTGGGAAATAAATATGGACATGCTCTTGTTCAATCTACACGGGCCCAATATTCCGAATAACTGGGCGGATAATTATGGAAATAATACCCGCATTTACTCCACATGGGGCCCACGTAGCCCCAAGCTAGTGTTTAATTTACACATTTACATATGCCAAATAACAGGGAAGATAACTTTGGGATGGCCACATTTAATCTACATGTGACCCATAAAATTAATATAAACATGTCCATGTGCAATCTACATGGGT
This sequence comes from Anneissia japonica, assembly GCF_011630105.1. Taxonomy (NCBI): domain Eukaryota; kingdom Metazoa; phylum Echinodermata; class Crinoidea; order Comatulida; family Comatulidae; genus Anneissia; species Anneissia japonica. Next base: position 720 of record NW_022704969.1, on the reverse strand, counting down.
CCAATATGCCAAATTCCTATATGCAAAATTCCCATAGGGCCTAATGTGTCAAGTATATAGGAAATAATATTTGTGCCTGTGTTTACTCTGCATATATAGCCCCATATTCCAAGTAACTGGGCAGATAGCTGTAGGAATATGTTACGCCACATGGGGCCCATGTGCCAAATATCTGGGAAAATGCATGGCCATTCTTGTGTTCATTCTACATGAGCCCCACATGCTACATACCTGGGCAGATAATTATGCCCTGGATTCCCCTCTGACCCACTGTTAATTATACTTTATTTTTAAGACGTTATACGTAGCAACAGTTATGACATGAATGCTCCATTGCGGTACTTTTTATTTAATAAGTGTGTGCGCATGCTCAGTGGAAATACCAGTTTGCGTGAATGAAGCTAGCGATGATAGGACCATCGGACTTAAGCCAATGAACTATCTGTCTTTGGCAGTTCCGGTGTCCCGTTTCAAGTTTTGAATTCACAAACGAAGCGCCCATTCTAGTGCCGTCGTCTTGTAACAGGTGTAAAGGAAGGAAGATTTTATAGGCCTAAGCAAATTTGACAAGTCACAGTGAAGTACAAAGTAAGTAATTTATACTTGTGTAGCCTAGCCTAGCCTAGGCCTAAGTTGTTGAATTCCCTAACTAGGCCTATACTACTGTACTGTGCTAGGCCTAATTCGCGGCCAAAACCATTGCATTCACTGGGCCTAGGC
>NW_022704968.1:0-976 GCF_011630105.1 Anneissia japonica | reverse complement strand
TAAGCATCGCACTGCAGTTCAGTTAATTATAATATTAATCCTTTATTTGAAAAAAATACACCTTTCCATCAGCGGCACACGTCACCCGTACAGTATCGCGTGTAGCATAGTGACGGTCAGTGGCGTAGCTAGAGGTTCTGGCGCCCGGGGGCAAGAGTAGAAAATTGCGCCCCCCATTACAATTATAATATTTTTAAATTAATTGATATTGGTTGTATAGACTTTAAGCATATGCGTACTGTACGTCCATCGGGACGTCCATATAATGCACTGTCTAAATTAAAACATTATTTAAACCCGAATAACTATTATTCAAGCTCTCGTATGTTCTTTCTTACTAGGGATGGGGGGGGGGGAGGATTTGCCCGAGGGGGTCCAATGTTCGGGAGGGGGAATGCCCCGACGAGGGGGAAGATTTCCTTGAAGATAGCAAAGTGGGCATGATCGAGCGTCGCTTAAAATCTTCCGGAAGTTGCCAAGAGGGGGGGGGGAGAAAGCCTGCCCCCCCCATTATAATTATAATATTTTGAAATTTAATTGATATTGGTTGTATAGACTTTAAGCATATGCGTACAGTACGTGCATCGGGACGTCCATATAATGCATTGTCTATATAACATTATTTAAACCCGAATAACTATTATTATTCTAGCTCTCGTATGTTCTTTCTTACTAGGGATGGGGCCAGGATTTGCTCGAGGGGGGTCCAATGTTCGGGAGGGGGATGCCCCGACGAGGGGAAAGATTTCCTTGAAGAGAGCAAAGTGGGCATGATCGAGCATCGCTTAAAATCTTCCGAGTTGCCTAGAGGGAAGGGGGAGGGGGCGAAGCCCCCGAAAACATTTTGACAATTTATGGGTTTCAAAGGCTTATTTAATCGATTTTAGAGTCTACTAATATTTTTGTTTCATGTATCAGTCGTTTGTTTAATCATCCTATTGAAAAAGATAGTTTGACTGACCTTTTCTTTGAAAGT
>NW_022704967.1:0-799 GCF_011630105.1 Anneissia japonica | reverse complement strand
ACCAAAAAAAAAAAAAAAAAAAAATACAATGGAAATTTATATCTATTACTCACGCATCATCAAGCTCCTTAACTTTGAGGCCCTCTCGCTTTAGAATGTCACCAGCTGTTGCCTCATCTGTGGAGGAATTAGATTAATTTGGTACATTTTTTATAAAAATATTACTAACTCATCTGTTTATCTTGCACAAAAGAACACAGAATTTGTAATTAGAAGTAGGGCACTTTAGCCATTAGTGTACTCCCATTTATGTAAGTTGCCAAAGCTGTCAGAAAAGTATAAAATAATGTCATACAAAACATTTCACAAAATATGTACTGTTTCCTAATATATTAGGCTTGGTGATTCAGCATATTGTATTCTATGGTTTTTCTTGTTTTGCTTGTGTAAACAAACGATTTCAGGCTGTGAGCTGCTTGTTGAAGTTATTTTATATACCTCAATATAAAATAATAAATAAATAATTAAATAAATAATATGTTGGTTTAATAATATGTTGGTTTGTTTAACCAGTTAAATGGTTAACCAAAAGAAAATTATCAAAAAATACCTCTAAAACCAGATGAATTTATTCAAAGGTAATAAGTTAGATTTATATAGCGCTTAATGCTAAGGCCTCTAAGGGCTTCACATTACAACACCATACTCTTATTTTTTTGTTAAAAAACTTGGCCTCATGAAATGAAAGACTAAAGCTTTGCTGGTACAGTAGATTATATTGAACTCATTAAATAACATTTGACAGTTGATGACTCTAACTGTTCCATATTGCCCATAAACATGGCTTATATAAATAATG
>NW_022704966.1:0-705 GCF_011630105.1 Anneissia japonica | reverse complement strand
GCCTTGGTGGTCAACTGGTTATGACATTCGCCATGTATGCAAAAGATCCTGGGTTCGAGTCCTGGTGGAGTTGAGTATTTTTTTTTTCTTTGTCAGGAGATTCCTCTTCTGTTACGTTTCAATTTATTGTCATTGCATTATTACTCTTGCTGTTTCTGGGCTTTTCCCACGCCTTTAAATCAATTATATACGGTAGTTTATTTCTGTTGTTTAAGACTTTGAAGTAGTTTAAGATTTGTTTTCTTCTAAAAGTTGCAACTCTCTTACTTGAGCCGGCGTCGCCCCGATAGTAGAGCTGAGGCACACGGTTGTGGGGGTGACGCGAGTGCGCATTTCCTTCCCTTTCGTGTTCGCGGTTTTGTTTTTTGGCCGTCATCTAACATCATTACTTGAACGGCTTCTTTGCTTATTTTATTCTGTATTTATTTGTTAAATTTTATCTTTCTTTTTATTTTTTTCAATCCGACTGAGGGTTAGAACTGCACGTATATTCTATAGGTCTCTGTGATCTAATTGGTATGATACTCACCCTGACAGCGAGAGGTTGCATGTTCGAATCCTGCCAGAGACACTTTTTTCATACATACAACTGAAATAAAACGAACTTGTCGTTGATGAGCTATGCTTGATACGATGAACACGACACATGTTCCTATTTGACCACTGTTATTATAATATTCTATTTGTTAATTGTGTTTACGGTGC
>NW_022704965.1:0-4686 GCF_011630105.1 Anneissia japonica | reverse complement strand
AGCCATCCACTTCACCTTCGCACCCCCCATGAGCACCCCCACTTCAAGACATCTAGATAAAACCACTGACAACAACAGCTAACACAGCAGCAGCTGCATGCATCATTAGCAACAGCAGCAGCAGCTACTTTACAACAGAAGCAGCACAACTACAATAGCATTAGTAACAGCAGCAGCAGCGGATACAGCGTCGTCATCAGCAGCAACAACAACAGCAGCAGCAGCTACAACAGAAGCAGCAACAGCTACAACAAAAACAGTGGCAGCAGCAACAGCTACAACAGCATCAGTAGCAGCAGCAGCAGCAGATACAGCATCATTATCAGCAGCAAGAACAGCAGCAGCAGCTATTGAAGCAGCAGCAGCAGCTACAACAGAAGCAGCAGCAGCTACAACAAAATCAGTGGCAGCAGCTACATCCTATGCAGCAGCAACAGCTACAACAGCATCAGTAGCAGTAGATACATCATCAGCAGCAGCAAAAAACAACAGCAGCAACAGCTACAGTAAAGTCAGTAGCAGCTAAAGCAGCATTTGTAGCAGCTGCTACAGCAACATTAGTATCTGCAGCAGCAGCAACATAATCATTGTTAACATTCTTTTATCATTATTTTTAATATATTGTAAGCCATGTTGTTTGCTTCCTAATGTTTTTTAAAAATCTTTTACAACGTAATTTTCAAAATGTCTGGTTCTATAAATTTTTTTCCAAGATTTTGACGAACTGTTCCCTGCCAGTCAACCAGTGACCAACGCCAATATTTCTGTTGCTAAGACGTTTATTCGTAATGTCCAAGCCAAAATGGGGAACACTGAAGTGTGGCGCCCTCTGCATGCTTACTTCTTGCTGAGTGATACAAATTGTTTGCGTAATATCTTCCTGATATCCGACGGCCACATCAACAATGAGGAATCAACTCTTAATTCCATTCAACTCAATGCTAAAAACAACAGAGTTTTCACATTTGGGATAAGGTAAGTTGGTCAATGGGAGAAAAAAATAGGGAAAACAACAGTTCTGAGGGAACGCTCATGGGGCATTCACTTCTCAAAGAACTGTTGTGGAAATAGAAGAAATTTACATTGAGGCCAAATGTAGTAACATATATACATGCTCAGAGTGTTGATTATGTTGGGAGGTAGGGGAAGCCAAAGGAAGTAAAGTACCAGGGACCTACTATAGCCCCTACATGGGCCCGGACCTGTAAAAACAACAGACTGATGAAAAAGTTGGGTTTTTTTTTTTCATGAAAATGCTCAAAATTACAATCTAAAGACTATAATGTACTCTTTTTTGGGGAACAGGGACAGGCACGCCCACTTTTTTAAATCCATTGTGCTCACAATACAAAACAAAATAAATGAGTGATAAAAATCGTCATCTATTTGCTGTACCCTATAATGGTTGATATTAGACCACTAAGGTAGAAACTTCTAAGATATTTACTCCTAAACCATTTGCAACTTGCCATTTGACCCCACTTTGGTCCCCAGCTGCCTCTAAGCCCTGATGTTGGGGGCTTTACAACTGCATAGCTCACCCATGCATGTCGTGTACCTGAAAGGTCATTGAAAATAACCCATAAATATAAAATGGTAAATTTTTATAAATGATTTTTTAAGTGATTGTAGATTTTTACTAATATCATAACATTAAAATGACTATAAATAAATGTACTTTTTAGCAAAACCGCCAACAAACACTTGTTGAGGGCGATAGCTCGTGTTGGAACAGGCGCCTTTGAATTCTTTGATACATCAACAAAGTCAAAATGGGAAAGAAAAGTAAGAAATGAAATATTACCTTATTTCAAAATACGATGAATTCATATGTTTTATGGTAAAAAAATATTTATTTCATTGATTATTTTACTATCAGACTTTTTGAAATGTCGTAAATCTAATAGGTCAAGGGTCAGTTATTAAAAGCAAGACAACCTGCATTGAGCAATGTGAGGGTGAACTGGCAACAGTTTGATGATAATGCCCCCAAACCCATCCAAGCTCCAGGACAGGTTACATCCTTATTCAGCGGGTCACGTCAAGTAGTGTATGGGTATGTTCCATTCTGCAGACAGGTAAGCCATGTCATTATTTAACATTATTTATTTACTAATTTTTTAAGTGGAGTGCTGTAACACCTGTTTCATATATGCAGGCAGTGCACACAACGCAATGAAAAATAAGCTCCAAATAAACAAGTGCATAAATGCATGTCTGTTTTTCATACATGAATATATTTATATTAAAATATTTTTGTACAGATAAAACAAAACATACTAACAATTTGCATATACTATAATTGATTGATTATATATTCTTATGTACTAAGGCGACTTTGAGGGCTGAAATTAATGGTGATGAAATATCCACAATGGTATCTACCCACGAACTGAATGTAACAGAAGGAAAGGTGAGATTTTATATTGCACTCTGTAGTTACCTTATTCTGTTTATGCAAGCTCCTTGTTTTGTATGCTGTTCTTTTTTGTACCTAATTTTGTTTACACAGACAAACAAATTTCATATTTATGTCATAAAATTATCCTGATCCATTTTCATCTTCATAAAAATGTAAACATTTTTTAACAGTGTGATATGTGGACACCAAATGACAAATTTAGACCTGACACTTCAATTTTTTTTTTTTTTGTATTTTTTTTGTGCGAATCCTGTTTTAGATCCTCCATCAACTGACCGCTAGAGCAATTATTCGTGATTGGGAGGACGGCACTCTTGATGTCGACCCAGTCGAGCATGACATCAAGAAGGATGCACAAAAATCTTATATCATTGATCTCAGCAAAGAATATTCCATCGTGACACAGTTCACCAGCTTTGTTGCTATAGAAGAACGAAAAGAAGTTTGTATAAAACACACTTTTTCATGTTTTTTCATGTCAATTAATTTTATTTTGCACGTACACGATTTTTGCTACGGTACAGCATGATTTAAGAAAATAATTACAGTCACTATGTTGTGCACATGTTTGTAGCCTGCATAGCATACCATACTGGATCGATGTGCCATCGTAGAGAATCATGATTGTTTTAAATCTTTAAAATATCTTGCTTTTCCGAGTGGTAGTAGCATATACAGTTGTAATATGGTTGAAAACTGTGATGTGATTTGTCGTGACAGCGTCTTATACATTCATATTCATTTGTTGTGGCCACAACATGTGTTTTTGTATCACATGACTCATCATAGTCACAAGGAAAAAAATCGTATTGGCTTTTATTGACTATTTTTGCAGTCTTCTTCTTATCGAGTCACTACGTAGCTAGTGTGTATGATCTAGCTTACATAGTGTGGTAGAATAATTCGCAGGTAGGATGGATACCTGACATGGGCCACGATGTAAACGCTCCTTCTATGGCTGGACTGGAAATGGACCAGTACACCGGGGTAACCCCCTACTCTTCTCAAATGATGTACTGGGTTATTTAAAGTGCACGCAAGTCAAATGTGTACACAGGACCTATGGTTTAGAGTCCTTATCCAAGAAGACTTGTTCCACCACCGGAACCATAGGCGAGTGTGTTGTTCAAACCAGCGCCGATATTACGGCTGTATGTCACGTTTCCCCTACCTTAACCACCAATCGACTCGCCATATTTGCAGTAGCACACAATAACATAGTCTACCGTAATATTTGAAATTATTTATTATATGATTTCTTCAATCACTTGTGACACTGTAGCACCATCTACAGCCGTACAACATATTTAAAACATCTTGATAGATTCTGCCAGTTATTTTGGCCCTCTGTACCATCTATTCTGGCCCAGGAAAAAAATGGCCCTCTGTACCATCTATTCTGGCCCAGGAAAAAAATGGCCCTCTGTACCATCTATTCTGGCCCAGGAAAAAAATGGCCCTCTGTACCATCTATTCTGGCCCAGGAAAAAAATTACCTATTTTGGCCTGTGTGAACTTTTTATGATTTGCATCTCAAACAATACTAATTAATTTACTAATATCTCTTGTTTTTTGTTTTTTGGGGTTTTTTTCAGAGTGAAGTTTTTGATATTTTTAAGCCAAGTATCAGTGACCTTGTAGCTAAGGAAAATGTTGATGATATCCCATATATTAACTGGGATCAAAGTTTTTCAAAACCCAAAGCAACCGCTCAAGCTTCCCTCATATTGGTAAGATTTATTCTTCATAAACCGTTTATTACTCTATTACTTGGCAAGAATACTTTCTCAAATTATATTAAATAATTTTTTAAATGTTTTAAGAGTATCAGATTAAATTTAGGAATATTTCATTTCTCAGTCTTCATATATAAGAAATCATATTGTTATTGTAGTCTATTCATTTTACACGTGGACTGAAGATTGAAAATTAAAAATTAAAATTTCATCACCTGTAAAACTTAAAATAATTGCTTTCTACCACTTTCTAAGACACCCAACTGAAGGGTCATAGTGCATATATGTATTCTTCATTGGCCAAATAGTTTTTGCTATATTCAGCTTTGGCAAAAATATTATTCTCTGTTTTTTTGGACAATAAAAATTTCTGTATTCTGTATTTCTGTAACCACTTGTGAAGGAGCCAGAAGAATTCAGATACCAAATTATCCTGAAAAACTAGTGTTTTTTTTACATTCCAGAATTAAGACTAATTTAGTGATTTTTTATTATAAATATGAATGATCTAAAATTCCTTCTCACCAA
>NW_022704964.1:0-832 GCF_011630105.1 Anneissia japonica | reverse complement strand
TTCGCATAGTCACCGACATGATTCCTCTCGTGCTTCAAGCGTCCCCTTTTATATACGTCGTTCCAATTTTGAAAGCTAACGAGACGATGTCGTCATCGATATCTTACTTACGTCATGCGTCACCGGACGAGAGGTGAAAGTGCTATATAAATAGAAGCTGGAGACGAGTTGCAAAAACCAGAATGGAATAATGTCGCAAGAAGAGATGTACTCGTCTTTGGTTGAGAGGGTGAAAACTCTGTGGTCCGCCGACTCGCTCGTTGTCGAGAACGTGTTGCGTGCTTTGGGTAATAGCAGGACGGAAAAGGTGACGATGTCGAAGGAAATTAGAACCGAAATGATACTGCAATTGACTCTTTTGAAAAAGAAGTTCGGTTCCTTGAAAATTTTGATGCTCGCCATAAAAAAGATGCAACCTTCGAGCTCGAAATTACACAGAGATCGGATGCGAAATTCCAAAAAGATGGAATCCAACAAGCCTGTTGGAAGTCTGCCAACAAACTGCGCGAAAAAATTTTCCGTCGTCGGATCGCAGAACGTTACAGAAAATTTTTCGCCCAACACCTACACTTGAAATCGACGGGAGAGAATGCGAGACGATCCTGAAAGGTGCGACCCCTTGTTAATTGTTTCAATAAAGGTTTGAAAATTTGAACCTTGTGTGCCTTTTGTGTTTCTTTTTTAGCGAATGTCGGCATAAGATCAGATCTCCTAGTATTATAGAGGGCGATCTACATGTTTCTACGTATGTCAGCGCAATAACAACAAAAAAAAACTTACACGAACATAATTATTTTTTTTTATATTTTACGTAATTTATTCATTCAAACGT
>NW_022704963.1:0-867 GCF_011630105.1 Anneissia japonica | reverse complement strand
CCCCCCCCCCCCTTTGGACATCTCTGGATCCGCCCCTGGACTTCACTATCAAGATATCACAATTTTAATTATTTCTTTTACAATTCAAATGTTGAATTTATTTTTCTATTGTTAACTTTAAGTAATTTGGTAATTAGCGTGGACTCTTTGTGTCTGTTGTGAAAACGAAAATCGCGCTCCGTTGTCAGACACCCTGTATAAGGGTGACGATAGGCCTACAAACTAGGCTTATCCTGTTTAATTAATTATGTTTTACTAATAATTCCACACTTGCATGTGTAGAGGCATAGCCCAGGTTATACTGCAAGGAGGGTACCGCTATGCCTCGTTAAGTCAGTTAGTTTAGAGAACGATTGAAATCAACGCTGAGAGCAAAATATATTTCCTCTCGGTTTTTGCGCACTATGGCTAATACTGTAATTCAGTGGCGTAGCTAGGTGATGACGGCTTAAGTACAAGAATAATTGCAAGGCCTTTAATTTGAAGCGTCAAGCCCGGCCGTCAGGCCTATGACTGGGGATCGGGGGGTTGTTGAGAGCCCAAACGGCCATAGATATTATTCTGAAAATTCATCTTACGAAGTGTTCTCTCCCTCCTACAGGCAACTTATTATGCTTTGCTTAGTGCGCTACGGCCCCGAATCTCAACAATTTTCAGACTGGAGTCTTAACCACTAAAAATGCCAATGGTCCCACATTAACCGTATGTGGGATATTGAGGCTTACGTGAGAAAAAAAATTAAGGATATGGCCCCTTTAGGTGCATGAATGCAGACACTACAGGTAAGGCGTCCAATCCCAACTCGGTCCCATCTAGACGAATATTCTGCTATTAAAATATTTAATATGGTGATCAATTAGAGAGCTG
>NW_022704962.1:0-1701 GCF_011630105.1 Anneissia japonica | reverse complement strand
CCTTAATTTTGAATTGATTACGTTAAATTTTGATCATTATAACCTTACAACTCATTCATAATCAAATGGCATTAATAGATTTCATGACTCAGAAAATAACATAGGGACTGCTGTTGGAATTCTCATTGATAGCGTGCATTGTTTGTTAACACTGCGACTCTACAAAAAGTTAAATCCAACCACCAGTACTTTTAAGCGACTTCTAAAAATTAACCTATTCAATTCGCACTTCCACCCTACAAAGGTTATTGCAGCTCGTAAAATTTATATTAATCCCAATAATAATAATAATAATAATAATAATAATTTGCAATACAAAAGACCAGATATGATTGTAGTTGAAAGAAAAATAAATGTTGAAAATAATAATAATAGTAATAATAATAATATTAATAATAATAATGATAATTATAACAATAATAACTGATCATATTAATAGAAGTAAGAACACCAGACATGATTGTTAATAAAAAGAAAAGTAGACGTTGCCGATAATAACACTATTATTAATAATAATAATAATAATAATTATTATTATTATTATTATTATAAAAAATAAATAATAATAATAATAATAATAATAATAATAATAATAGTAACAACAACACCCCGATGATGACAGTGATCACGATGACACTGATCACGATGAATCTGATGATCGCGATGAAACACTGATGGTGACGACGATGACGATGATGCTGATGATAATAATAATAATTTACTATACAGTCTGATCATGTAAAAAGTCAAGAAGACCAGATGTGCCGACTGTAGTTTAAAAAGAGTATATCGTTAGCAATTCATTGATTTTGCATTAGCATATGATGGCCGCATCAAGAAGAAAGAACTGGAAAAATGATAAAATATCAGGATCTAGCAAGAAAACTGAAACAATTATGGCAAATATTCTCACAGGAAAGTCCTACAAGTTTCAGAAAACTAAACTTGTTGTCAACAAGTTTTAGAAATAGAAATAATGTAATTTCATTGGAAATTGATCAAATGTGACATATCAATGATTACTATTTATTATTATTAGTATTATTGTTGTTGTTGTAGCTGTTGTTTGTGTTGTAGTTGTTCTTTTTTGCCGTCTTAATATTATTATTATTATTATTATTATTATTATTATTATTATTATTTTATTATTATTATTATTTTATTATTATTATTATTATTGTTAATTTTATTGTTATTATTATTATCATTATTATTATTATTATTATTATTATTATTATTATTTGTTTTTGTTGAAAAAATGTGAATCATCTCTGAGTTATACAACGTTTAGTTTTAAAGACAAAAAGTGCCAAAATCTAGACAAAGTACATGGTTCAATACTATATCTAAGGATGTACCATTTTGGATATCATCTGGTAAAAATCACTCTTCTGGTGATTAAATTTTCTTTTCAAAGATCTAAAACTCAACTACACAAACTTGCTTAAACAGCTTTTCATACATATATTTTAGAGCATTTGTTAGATAATATAGTATACTTGTTCTGATGTAAGGAGCACTCTCTGATTGTCTGTGTTTTCACTGTAATCGAAATGATGATATCACGCAGATGTACTTTGGAGTAGTTAGTAAAAATAAAAGCGTGTAGGGCATGCAGCTTCAGTCGGAAGCTATTTATAGCCAAACCGTTTTCGTTGTTTTGTTTGTTTGTTCGCTTGGTTTTTTTTTTTTTTTTTTTTT
>NW_022704961.1:0-1190 GCF_011630105.1 Anneissia japonica | reverse complement strand
GGCGCCATTGAAAATGATAGTGCTCAGGCGAAATTTGATTGGCTGAATCTATGGCAGCCATCTTGGATGGTACACATACACAGCTCTGCGTATTTCGAACATCGAATACATTGCTGTTAGCACTCTAGTATTCTTATTATATCTCTATGCCTAATTCTCATCAAAAAAGTTTCTCAACATAAACTGACGCTGGTGGCGCTTTCCGAAATGCGCTAATGTACTACGAAAAATCAATAAATTAGAGACTTGTGGCAAGTCTAACACACCATGAAAAAGAAAGAAGAGCATATTATTAACCACCGACCGTAAAGTATTTAAAGGTTTATCGCTATTAAATTCAATAAAATACCATATCTTCAAACATCAATATTTAACCATGGTTACATCACAAACCAAGTTTACCAATATACTGGATGAAGATGCTATACAATAATATGCACATAATACATAATAGATTAAATGTTAAATACCAGTCCTTAATCAAATTTCATTTTAAATCCATTCCTTCTTAACTATATACTTCCAGTGTTTTCTACAATACAAAATTATATTCAGAGTACCTCTGTGACACAGATGAGCGAAGCAAGAAAAATAAAGGAGCAGCTCGCCAAGAGAACTTTTGGTTTTTTCATGCGCAGGTCTGGGAATACATCGGTGATGAAGGTGACTACGGTCTCCATGATGGTGAACTTAAACAGAAACAAATCATAAATTAAAAAGCATTGTAATGTTATTATCCTGAAGATGAACGAATTAAATTGAGTATCATTAAAGCAGTTTTTCTTACTTGTGTGTCCAGGCCCAAAGTCAGCAGCATGAAGAAGAACAAGACAGACCAGACAGGTGCAGCCGGTAGTCTAGTCAGGGCCTCAGGGTAGGCAATGAAGGCAAGACCAAAGCCTAATGAAAATATAAATACAAATTAGGAATTACTTTAAAATCAACGAATACTGAATCTGGGTCACATATTAGGTGATAATATATTCTTTTGAATTAGCACCTAAAATTTCATAAAACTTTAATGACATAGTTATTCAGTTTAGGAATAGCTTTAATCTGCATACTTTTAATTATTATAGTCCGGAATCTTGGTCTGGTGGGTAAAGCCGACCTCTTTATGGTTTGTATTAGGAGGAGGGGTAGAGACATAGGGTAAAATGATAAGAAAAGTTTACCACCGCAGATTAAGA
>NW_022704959.1:0-769 GCF_011630105.1 Anneissia japonica | reverse complement strand
TATTGAAAACAAAAATAACTAGGGGGGACTCTTCTTTATTCCGGATATGAAGAAGCAGGCTTATTTAAATAAAAGAAACATAATTAATTAATTAATTACCGGTAACCAAACGATTCCAAACAAGTCCGACCCCATTTTTTGCTTACATAATAAATAAAAGTTAAACTCAAAATTTTCCCCCTCCAGTTGAATGATTTATTTTCCCCTCCCTTTACTGTCGGGTCGTTTTACAAATGCTCCTTCCGTGGTTATCTCGTATTTTGATATTGGTTTTTATTTTGTTGTCTTTTTATTTTGTCTACTTTTTAATATTATATAATATATATTTTATACTTCCTTCTTAATTCTTACGCAATTCAGCCTTCGTTGCTGCTATGTATGTTTTTGATGTTGAATTTTTAATAAATATACCTCAAATAAATAATAAAAACTTAGCATTTATATTAAAACAAAGATACACATTTGCAGGGGTCCCAAGTTGGAAAAAGGCAATTCGTGAAGCAGGGGTGGAGCCAGTGCAGTGGGAGGGTACAGGGAGAACATCCATCTCTTGGGGAGAAAATCCACAATTCCACATTTAGAACTTCCGATCTACGGCCAATTTGTTTCCATCTTGCGGGCATCTGATACCATTTTAATTGTTATTTAGGGCTACCATGTTGTATATTTGCCTTTACAGCATTATTATTACTGTATTTATTATTATTATTATTATTATTTATATATACATATATATAAATATAATATATATATATATGTATATGTGTAT
>NW_022704958.1:405-598 GCF_011630105.1 Anneissia japonica | reverse complement strand
TAACTAGGATGCTTTAGACAGAAGAAGACTGCCGTTTTGTTCAAACGACCCTCGAACCGGCCTAAAACTAGCGAATTAATTTCGTATTGTTGATATGAACAAGTACCTGTATGATTTTTAAGGTATGAGAGTGCAATTTCCGGGCACTTAGAGGTCCATATTCTCAAAATGTTTGCACCTCAGCCCCAACTAT
>NW_022704958.1:0-285 GCF_011630105.1 Anneissia japonica | reverse complement strand
ACCCATCCAAGTACTAACCGGGCCCGACGTTGCTTAAATTCGGTGATCGGACGAGAACCGGTGTTTTCAACGTAGTATGACCGTAGACATGTGAGTGGTATTTCCACTCATAGTTAATCTCGTCATAAAGCATAATTATCCTGAAGCTCTGTGATTGATGACGTTTCATATCAACGCGCGCTTGTTTGGTGGGGATTTCCTCTAACTCCACTGACCACTTTGCTGTGCGAGTACATTTTTTACAAACACCGGTGTTGAACAATAAACCAACCATTTTAATACCGT
>NW_022704957.1:0-1116 GCF_011630105.1 Anneissia japonica | reverse complement strand
ACTTTGGGACCTGAAAATTTGGGGTGGTCTCGATGTTCGGTCTCCAATTAGAGGATTAGCTTTGTGTTGAAAGTTTAAAGATCGCTATTTGGAAAAGGGGTCTCGAATTAGAGGGTGCACTGTATTTGAATCAACAATAATATGGCCAAAAAAAAATATTTGTTTGCCCTCCTTTATCCGCCCCTAACTCACTGAAAAAAATACGGGCAGAGAAACAAAATAAATTTAAAAAGTTTTTTTTTTTTAGCTTTTTTTCTTTACAAATTAAAAAAAAATGTGAGTGAATTTATTTATTTTTTGCCAGATGCCCTACAAATTAGTCTAAAGTTGTTGTCTGATGTAAGATATTGCCATTCTAGGCCGTGTGTTATTTTTATTCCATCTGATGAGTATTTAAAAAAAAATAAATAAAAAAAAAAACTTTTTGTACCCGCCCCTATTTATCATTAAAATAAAAAAGGGGCAAACAAAAAATTTATTTTATTTGGCCTAATATACATAAGATGAAATATGCCACAAACCATGAATCACAAAAAATATTATCACAAATGTTATCATCAACTTGCTCTTGGCTTTTCCCTTGCTTATACTACTAATCCTGAGTTGTATTATTATGAAAACCAGTAGCGGATCCAGAAATTTAAAATAGATGGGGCTTAGAGAGAGACTTTCACAGATGGTGGGTCTAAACTACACAGTCCCAAAATGGTTGGGGCTGAGGGAAGAACATTTAAGATTATGGCACCTCTAGAGGCCACAAATGGCACTCTTAGACTCAAAATATGAGTAGAATTTTCTTTTTTTCTCAATACTTTTTTTATTTTGAAAAATTTTGGGGGGGGGGGGAGAGTTGGCTGATTAATTACCAGTGTGTATGAAAACCACCTTTAAGGGTAGCCCATTTGATTCCTGAGATGATTGATATTAGCTTTTCTTAAACATATATATATATTGTATATACTGTATAAATATTATTTATAATTATTTACCATTAGTATTATATTAAACAATTTTTGTCATTCAAGATCTCTATAAAGCCCTTTTACACTATACACGATTACGACATGATGACATATCATCGTGTAGTTTGTATTCTTCAACACTGCGTGCATCTGT
>NW_022704956.1:0-1174 GCF_011630105.1 Anneissia japonica | reverse complement strand
TGGGCACGACTTCCGCCTCAATTTTACAATGCGAGAACTCTATCTTGTATTTCTAGTATCTTTGATTGAATGAAAGAAGGCAAGACGATTCAATTTTAACTTTCATATAAATAGAGGGCGTAAACAAAGTTATTGCTTATGTCAATTTGAAGCTCACGCCTCCTTCAAAAACAAACGGAGTCAATCCAGACCCTACCTATATCAGTTTGGATTTCTGCAGATATTATTCTCCTGAAGACGATTAAAGCAACTCAATCGAAACGTCGAGACTTTCTCAACTACAACAGTTCTTTTCAGAACTACTACGTGATGTACCGCAAGCTTAAACAATGAGTCAATTTAATAATTATTAGAATGGCTTAACTTTGTATAGCCTTTTTATAGATGAGCTGCAAAGAATTGAAAAGTTCAATTCAATATTTAACAGCTTATTTTGTATACTTAGGTCATTAACTTAAAATTTTAAATTTCAAAGAAAAACATAAAAGTCCTGTACTCTTTTTGCTTACAGTAAATTAGATGATAATCTGAAATATATTGTTTCTTTTTTTCAAATTGTTTATGGTTGGAAATTCATAACTTATTAGATTTTGAAATGAGCATTTTAAAATTTGAATTAATTTTTTAGGTTTTATATTCAAATAATAGGAAATATATCTTTAAGTAAATTATTGACTTTCATCTGTTATAATATCATTGTACTAAACGAACGGTTCTGTGCATAAGTAAAAGAAAGCTGTAGAAACAACACAAAAAAAAAATCCCCTCTCCTTTTACATTTAGCCATTCACGATTTTCATTTCATATATATTTTATTTCATTTCATATATTTCGTCAAACAATAACAATACAAACACAAATAACAAACATAAAAATTAAACAAAATTGCTGTAAAAACTTCTCCGCTGATTTAAGGTAAAATACATGAAGAAAAAGGGTCAAAGGAGCAAAAACAGCCAATAAAAATATTGAAAAAATTAAAATTTAAAATTATAAAATTCTAAAAATTATTCGCAGCAAAGCACACAGCGCAACACGCACAGAAGCAATAAACTGTTACTCTCAAGCCATTAGAAACACCCAAAAGGGTCATTATGTGCCCAAGTATACTAATACTATCCTAACCTCTTGATTATGCCCTTATAGATTATAGATTAGTCAATGGTCAATAGTC
>NW_022704955.1:0-661 GCF_011630105.1 Anneissia japonica | reverse complement strand
CCCCGGAAAATTTTGATTCCTAGATGACGGGAAATGAGCATTCCCGACTTCTGAAGTGTCATTTAATGACTTTTCAGTTCTTCAAAATTCAAGATTTTATGCCCTCTTGAAAATAAAACGGTCAGGTAAATTATTCTCATTGTTATTACAGTAAGTAGGCCTATTATGTGTGTACCGGTATAGTCCTAGGTCTAGAAAATAAAAATGAGTAATTGCATATGTATTCTTTTTTCCATGAATCCATGAACCCCCAGGAAAGGGGGGGGGGTCAGGGGTCCTCCCCAGGAAAATTTTGCTTCTTAGATTGTGGGAAATCAGCTTACCTGACTTCTAATTTTCCCATTGTAACAAAAAAAATTGAGCTCATGGGTCCTGAAAAAAGTAGGTGTCTAGAAATTATTATTTTATTTTATCTTTTTTTTGTTTTTGCCCGTGAAGGCTGTCTCTTATACACATCTAGATGTGTATAAGAGACAGCTCCAGATCCGCCAATGCTGCGTTGCAGGTTACCAACTTCTAATTCTGGGCATCTACCATATTTCAAAATTGTTCACATCAGGCCCATCACGGGTAGGTATGAATTTAATATCCCAACTAACGCTAAATGTTGTGTCTGCCTCTTGAGAGGGAGGGGTAGCGGCTCAACAATTGCCAGTTGCTA
>NW_022704954.1:0-853 GCF_011630105.1 Anneissia japonica | reverse complement strand
CTGGTATGCAACTGTAAGATTTATTGTTCTTTTTTGCCATTTTATAGTCTCAAGTCCAACAGAGAAATTTACTGTTTGTCAGTATGCCCCTTAAATTGTGGTTGTAGATAAAATTAAAAACAATTCACATAGTCGTAACACATTTATAGAAACTTTGTACTTAGTAATTAAAGAATATCTATAGATGTACTAGGCCTACTGGTATTCAACTACAGTGTAATATTTATTGTTTCTTTTTTTTATAATCTCAAGTCCAACAGAGAAGTGCTGTTTGTTCAGTATGCCACTAAATAAAAGGGCGGTTGTAGATAAATAAAAAACAATTTGCATAGTCATAAGACAAAACAAAGATTGTAATTAATAAACAGTCTTTAACTAAAGACTGTTTAAAACCGCCCTTTTATTTTAAGAAAGATTATAATTAATTAATTGTGGGCTGCAATTGTACATTAAGTTTGGAAAACCATTGCAGCAAATAAAGTGAGTGTTGTACTCTACTCAGTAAACAATTGAATTGTAATATAAACTGTAAAATTAACAGCAATAATTAATGACATTGGAGAGCACAGTTGTTTAAATTAAAAATATTCTTCCAATAAATTTTCATATATGGGCAATTCCATGACTTTTTTTCAGATTTAGCAAATTTTCAACTTTGAGGAATGTAAACAAGTTTTATATCAAACTAAAGCTTAAAAAATGAATTTTTAGGATTCATTGATGAAACTTTTCTTGTGTGGATGTATAAAAATATATAGGAATTTGAATTACATAATTTTGAAAATATTAAAAAAATATGAAAATGTCATGTTCTTTCAAAGTCTCTAGAAACTAACAAACTGCCATTAATGCC
>NW_022704953.1:0-954 GCF_011630105.1 Anneissia japonica | reverse complement strand
GGGGGGGGGGGGCCGGGGCCGGGCCGGCCCCCCCCTAAATCCGCCCCTGACATCAATGTATTTTTAAAAATTAGACAGCGACGTTCTCTCAGAAGTTGTTCTGTAGACGTTTATCTGTTTACCTTTTGACCTCCTGAATTCTGCAATGAGATTTTCGGGTCGATTCAGCCGAGACGGCCCGAGTGGATTTTCATGTAAATGTTTCGTACGGAAAAAAAATCGCGGCCAGGACTCTCTTGTTAACTCCCAATGGACTCTTAAAACCAATTAAAGTTAAGTTTATGGAGCTGCTAACAGCTCCCTCCGGACCATTTGACAGCTCACTCTCAACTACCAGCTCACTATATGGACCATTTCTGCTAACGGGGACTTTTGCCTCATGACCCTTTTCTTGACCCTGTATTGCCCACCACTAATATAAACCTACTAGTGACATTACCTTAGGATAATTTAAATCAACAATGTTTCGTTCATCAAATGCACGCCGCAAATTCTTGGTCCACGGTCCAATTGCACGAACGTGAATAGATAACATATCCTCATGTGGAGCTGATGTTAATGTAAATGGATGATATTCGTTGCTTCCAAGTACATTACATGCAATCCTAATCCATTGTCCAGATTTGTATTGAAAGTTTCTTGGCCTCTTGAACTTTAAAAAGGTCACAGCTGTGTAGAAAATATGTAAATGGCAGACATTGTCAAAATATGCAATAATTACGGGGCGCCAAACGACACACTACCTGTTCTGTCATACAAAACCATGTTTGTAAGGAACAAATCATGTTTTTTAATATACAAAAGTTATTCTGTCTTACAAAACATCAAAGTTTTTGTCACTTAATGAAAACAAAAATTTCATTTTACACGCTGTACGTGTTCCGCTGTCAGACACAAACTGTATTTTAGCCTATGTTTTACCATTGTAGTCATGGGTGATTGTAGGACTCCACG
>NW_022704952.1:0-1331 GCF_011630105.1 Anneissia japonica | reverse complement strand
TTTTATATACAGTATTATAAATATACACACTTAGGCCTATATATGACAATCTTGAATTATATATATATATACATATATATATATATATATATATATATATATATATCCGATATTTTGATATATATATAAGGGGAGGCGGTCGACACATCTGTGAAAGGGATTTTTAAATCTGCGCTAACCATAGAATGAGTAGTTAGTAATCGGTCCGCAAATTTCGAACCACCAATCAAATACAGTATATAGGTTTTGTGGTTGGAGTGAGTAACCTGGGTATGTGTGCTGGCAGAGTAGTGTTGAGTTTTACGAGTGAGCATTAGTTTTAATAAATAGTGTAATATTATTATATTGGATTCCATATAATTTGTTGCTTGCTGTTTCATTTTGTATCTGAAAGAACCTAGGTGGAAATTATTATTATTATTATTATTATTATTATTATTATTGTATAAAGAGCTACATATATATATATATATATATATATATATATAATATATATATGTAAACGTGAAAAAATCAAGAAGTTGTCTAGAAGAGATCCACTACTGCGAGGGCTATGTGACAATCCTAATTCAGCTCTATTTAGTTGCTTCCCGAAAACTACTGCTAACGATAATGACAGCCGTCCAACTATTATTGCTAATTTATCTAATCACGACTTAACGACAGACCAAATATCCGTCCTACAGAAGGGCTTATCATATTGTCCAACCCGCAAGCCTGATCAAATTAATCTCTGCTCTGATCTGGATGACTTTACAAGGAGAATTCAACTCAAAGAGTATTTCAAAGATGCACCACTTAATAACTCAGAAAAACAAGGCAATGCACATTGCAATAGGAGAGACACAGCAAAAAATGACAAGAAACGTTGGACACCACCTAGCAACAGAAACACTTATATAGATAATTTTGTGAACGCTGCCAAATCGCACCTGGATATGTTCATTCAAAACAATATTATAGATGTAAATCCTAATAAGCAAATTTCGAATGACAACCTTAAGAAAAATGAACGCACGGCCATTAAAGAACTCAGAGAAAATACCACCATAACTATTAAGCAAGCTGATAAGGGCGGTGCTATCACGATTCTTGATACTGATATGTATATCAATGAAATAAATCGACAGCTATCCGATGAATCAACATATACCACATTACCGGCGGATCCAACTGACACATACAGAAAAAAACTATGTGACATGCTGCAATCGCTTGATATTAATACTCAAGATCTAGTCCAACCACTAGTCCCAAAATCACCATAACCAGGCACAATATACTGTCTACCCAAACTTCACAAGCTCCCGTCAATTATCAAGGATGCGTTA
>NW_022704951.1:0-564 GCF_011630105.1 Anneissia japonica | reverse complement strand
ACATGCTGGAAGCTTGCCATGACCCACTATCCAGGTCGGTAAACTTATTATTGGTCATTAACTTTTGGTCATTTTTTTGGTCACTATTGGTCATTAACAAAGTACTAACTTAAAAAAATCCCAGAGAGTCTCGCGCCCCCCCCCCCTTTTTTTGGCGACCCAATTTTGCGTCACAGCTTATGGTTTGAGAACCCCTGTGTTAAACAACAAAATAGTTTCCCCAAATGTGCCGTTCATAATAAACTGGCTCATCTATTTTAAAATTATTTTCCTACAGGCTTTATCGAAAGAACTGATTCTTAACTGTGACGGCCAGCTAAAATCCGAGATCACCCAGATTGCAGCATTCTACGAACACAGGTTACAGATGGGTAGTAAAGTAATATATCACTTAGAAGCATTCGTTCATGAGTATATATAAACGCTTCTTGGAGGATGGTCTCGAAGCCATGATGATGTATATTATACAGTATTATGGAATTTTACCGGAAATCAATTTTTTTTATTGGCATT
The DNA here is from genome assembly GCF_011630105.1 of Anneissia japonica. NCBI lineage: Eukaryota > Metazoa > Echinodermata > Crinoidea > Comatulida > Comatulidae > Anneissia > Anneissia japonica. The sequence goes on along the minus strand of NW_022704951.1, from coordinate 51 downwards.
CTGTCCAACTTATTAGAGAGGTTTCGCACGCAAACAAATACGTGTATGCAT
>NW_022704950.1:553-1099 GCF_011630105.1 Anneissia japonica | reverse complement strand
GCGGACAACGCAACCGTCGGCATATCGGTGTGGAATGTCGGAGTCCCGTCGTCTTCGTCTGCCACCACGACATCGAGACCGCTCACATTCTTATTGTTGAGCGGTTTCCCGGCATATCTGATACACCTCGCTTTCTTCCGATTGACAATCTCGTGTAACATAAGAGAATGGAGAGTTTCCCGGGATATCTTCAGTTTTCCTACATTCATCTCTTCAAAAACTCTCTGGACGGTTTCGGTTCTGTCACCCAGTTCGCTACGAAAGTACGGGTGGACGTTCCATAGCTCCCATCGTGTGACCAGGTCATTGGCCGCCAGCCTGAATATGCGGCACAGGATCTCAAGAGGAAGTAGCAGGTCGTTGTTGTTGTTCATCTTACGATCGTTGAGCGAATGTGAAGGAATGCTAGTTTACCAAAAAAAAATATAAATAGAATAAGAGAATTCCCGTTGGTAACAGAACGCCCACTGGCGGTTGTATGTACTTTATTTTTTATAGGCGTCCTACTCTTTGATCACATGTGTACCGCCCGTATGGCCAATCCGC
>NW_022704950.1:0-434 GCF_011630105.1 Anneissia japonica | reverse complement strand
TGATCTACTGCCGTGTGAGTTGTTGCCCGGCAGTCGAATCGACGAAGATTTTATGTTCACCGAGCCGATGACCGTCTTGTGCATCGAAGCCACGTCCGACGAGATACCCACCGATTCTCTCATGGACTTCGAGACGTACACGTACGTGATGCTGCAGGTGTTTTTCCGACTGGCGTCGCAGCTCCACAACAAGGAGGAACCGTACTCATGCGTGTGCTCACTTCTAGAGCCGAGCGTGATCGTCCACGAGGATGCGAGAGGAGACGTAGATTGCGGTCGCGTTTTCTGGCTCGTCTTTCCCACGCATCTCAAGAGGTGGTTGGATCTCACGGTCCGGGACATCCTAGTCGTGAACTACGGATACGCCGGTTGGGAGACGACGCTACCACCGAACATGAGGTACGATGAGCTGATGGATTCCCCGCTGGAAGAAG
>NW_022704949.1:0-3543 GCF_011630105.1 Anneissia japonica | reverse complement strand
ACTGACTTATCTATTCTGGAACTGTTGTGTGTCCCCTTCCCCTTTGAAAATGTCAAATTTTTAGTGGATCCTCTTCCGCTCAAACTAGCCTCCGCTCGAAAAAAATTCCGCTCGAATTGGCCTTCGCTCGAAGTGGTATCCGCTCGAATATGATATGCCAGTCTGCAACAAGCGTCACCTAACTGTAATAATTAGCACGCTGAAATAGGCTAGTAAATAAGCCTCAAAATATTGTGGCTGAGACATGGGCCGATTAAACGTAGAAATAGGAAACCTAGAAATATAGTAAAAACGCTGAATAGTAATACTCCAGCGTCGCGACATGCGACGTTGGTACGAGTAGGTTAGTCACAAACATTTCGCAATTTGTGGGGTTTCCCTATTTAGGCCTAGGCCCTAGATCTGCATTGCAACGTCGTCGGCGAGTTTACCAACAATTCTTTTCTGTTCATTGTTCATCCGTCTTAATTTTTGGTGTAATTCAGTGATATATAATGACCAAAATCTAATTTCTGAAACTGATTTGACATTCACGATGATCATATAGTACTCTACCAATCTCTTTTGAAACATAGAAAATGTGACCTGAAAATTATTCGAGCATTCGCAAAATTTGCCAAAGATTAATGCGCACAAAATTTCGGGGTTTTACAGTAGTTTTATAGGTCTGTAGAATGCAAACACCCCAAGCTATTTATATTCTGTGATTGCAGGGCTTGTTATTTGAAGGTGAGATCAAAATTACATGCACCTTATTTGATTATTTGGGGGAGAGGGAAATTTAAGATTATGTGGGGGATAGTTTTTTACACATGTACTACTGCAGTCATCAAAGTGATAACAGTATTAGGCATTTTTATTGGATTTAAGCTGTGTGAAGTGTACCAGACTGTTTATCAGAATATATCAACTGATGAAATTTAACAGAATGACAGAGGAAAACTTACCGAGAGCATTTTGTCATCCAGTAATTTGATAACCTTTTGTGCGAGTTCTTCGCAGGCATGATTTGCTTCTGCTGTGGCCACTAGAGCTGAGCACCTAGCAAATGCTTGGTAAAGTTCAGTCCAGGTCTTCAGTAAACTCTTCTGATTAGCCTACAAAAATACAGATGTATTTAAGTTTTAAAAAGTTCTAAAGAAATTGATTATTCCAAGCTGACCTCATGTCTCTGTCTATTAAGTTGTAAATGTTATTTGCCAGTAGTACAGCATGTGCAAATGCTTAAGATTAGGGCCCACCACAGATTTAGCTCTGTTCTAAATGAGTGAGGAGTAGATGCCTCGCATAGAATACCACAGTGGTGTGGTGTTTAACAACACCAGGTGGTATCATGTGATATCGTGACAGAACACTGCAGTACTCTATACTCCCATTCACCACAATAACCGCATAATGCATCAAAAGGTCAACCTACATAATTAATTACGTAATTATAGTTATAATTAATTAAAAATAGTATACGTGGTATAGTGTGCATGTAAGTTAAAAAAATATGTGAGAAAATATCAAAAAACGTTTATAGAAAATATTTCTTTTTCCATTTATAATTAATATCTAAGTTTAGGGTAATTAGCAATTTGTAATTTGATCGTTGTTTTTGTAACATGATCGCCTTGATCGAGGTGTCGGCGTCAATACTGGTGATGAATAAAATCACCTAAAAACACTATTTTCAGAAAGTAACTATTCTGACACTTTCATACTATAAATATATTTCTAAAATACATACTGTACTACATTTGGTTATTATATCGACATATTTCCGCGAAAAATTGATTTTTTTGTGGCTGAAAGCAAAGCATACGCTATCAATTACGTTTGACACCATCTTGTATGTTTACAAAAATGAAAATGAAGCCTGAACATGACTGTTGAACTTTTCAGCTTTCTGTTTTTCGGTGACTTGCGCCATCTACACGTTGAGACAGATGAGAAAGTAAGGAAAATTCTGATACCAAAATCGTCCTTTATCATCGTAATTTTTCATATTTTTTCATAATTTTTTTTTAAAATCATCTGGATTTTTGAAATATACAAGACGCAATTTTCATATGACCTTGGACGGCTAGGCAGAAAATTATGAATTATGGATTTTACCTCACGAGGTAGGTTAGGCTATTCCCTGTACGGTGGATTCTAAGTTCGCCAAATAGCCACAGTGGCCTAGAGGTTATGGTGCCTGTATATTAAGTAGTTTGAATTACGGTTTAAATAATGAAAATAAAAACCTGTTGGACCTGGCATTTTAAATCAGACTACACTTTTTAAGTGCCTCCTAACGTACATTTTGAGTCAAAACATCAGTAAAGAACACTATACTTTTAAAAATTAAGATATCAGTTTGGTTATTTCTGAATACTGAATGTATTATGTATATTCTAGAAATCAGAAAAGTATGTAAAAATTTACCAGAGGGATTATCTTTGGTAAAATGTGTATTACTGGAAATGCGAGGGCAGCATACATAGTGCTAAAGTCATGCTCCAATGAATCTCCTTGGTTGACTTCATTTGTCTAAAAAAGAAAATACGAAATGAACTTAAAATGATATCCATTAATTGTAGACAGACCAAAATGTTGCAACTAAGGGGTCATCCATTATTTTCATAATTTTCATGAGTGTACAAAATATACGCTGGGGGGGGGGGCGGTTTGAAAGCATGTGTATGCTTTTAAAAAAAGTACAAAAATGACAATTTGGAAATGTTAGCCTACATTTTTCTGCCTAGTCATTCCCTAGAAAGCTAAAGTTTACCATTATAAATTCACTGGTAAATGTTCAGTTTATCATTTCTTTATACATAGCGTCATCTTACATCCCTGAATTACGATGTTGATAAGCATTGTGCACATATAAACAATTTCAAAATACAGGAGAAATGCGTTCTACCTCCGTAAATTTGAATAAACCGTAAGCCAGTAGCCGATGACACTGACAGTAGGGTAGCAGCATTGGGACCATGTGTTTCACCGTGCTGTGCTAAGCCTAGGCTTACCTTATTTTTTTCTCCCTTCTTCTACTTCACTAGGCCTAATTCCTACCTTTTAAATTCAATGGGCATACATCACTCACTCTATTTAACATTTTAAAACACAATTTATTATTTGTATTTCATGGATACTCATGACACAAATTTTACATGTTATCTATTACTAAATACAACACCAGCAATCCACAAGGAAGATTCAAGCCTAAGGTCTAGTGAAGTTGGCCTTCATCCAAAAATAAACAAATTAATCACTACTAATCTAGGTGAAAGTGCTTTACTTTTTGTGTGCCAATTTTTCTTAAACTTGCTTTCTACTTTGTCTATGTGGTAATGAATTTAAATAACATAAAATGTTTATGTTTATAGTAGACCTATATGCAAATTTGCTACATGTTATATAGCAAATTTGCTATATATGTGGCAAAGACAAGCCAAGCCAGTCACTCGTCGCAAATCGTGTTACAGAGAAAATGGCCAAAACATGCTGGAATATCAAATTTTTAAAAATCTATTTTATTGCACTAAATTAACCTTTATATATCTATACATA
>NW_022704948.1:0-804 GCF_011630105.1 Anneissia japonica | reverse complement strand
TCTCATGATCTTTTATCAGCGATTTTTGACAACCATAGAGATCTTATTAATGTATGTGTGTATCCTATAGAAAACAAAGCTTAAAAACATTGTCTTTGAGTACCGGTATGTACTTTACATAAACCTACTTCAAAAACGTGATTTCACAACCACCTCAGGAAATAGTACCTCTCGAGATGGCCGGAAATGACACTAAAATTCATCCTCATCACATTACCATTATAGTCAAAATGAAACGCCAACAAATTTCTCATGATCTTTTATCAGGGATCTACTTAATATCCAGGACAACTTAGGCCTAATTATAGCTTACTAAGCTTTAACTATATATACTATATTATGATAAACAGATCACAACTTTTTTTCGCATTTAGCACAATTTTCTTCACTTTTTATTGTTATTAATATTAATATCAATTATTACTATCGTCATCATCATCATTGTTATTATTATTATGACTATTAGTAGTAGTATTATTAAACAAACATTTAAAGAAACTTGCAAAAGGATACAAACGAAATTGAACCACAGTATCGCATTTCTATCTTAAAAGACCTGGCCTGAAATTTATGGATTTAAGATTTTTTTAAATCACGCTTAGGCCTATGTGTTCTATTAGGCCTATGTATAACGGGTACTGATGCATGTTTAGAAGTATTCATTTTGAGTGATCCCAGGAAAGAATTTGTATTGGCTCAAGAATAAGCTTTAAAATTTTAACAGTGTGTACAAAGGGCCAGGGGGAGCCGCGGCTCCCACGGCTCCCCCCCCCCCCTGGATACGTCCCTGTGCTAGTTCAGTGT
>NW_022704947.1:0-947 GCF_011630105.1 Anneissia japonica | reverse complement strand
TTTATAGGTTATAATCAACATTAAATACCATTTTCTAGTGTATTGTTAATGTCAACATTTAAAGGCAACTACATTTTATTACGCCCTTTTATCTCGTTTAGTGCCAGAAATATTACAGTTTTGAATATTTTAAAGATGGCTAACAGCAGTTGGATTTCAATAGCCATATCAGTGTATTGGTAAAGCAAAATTGGTGGATAGTTTCCATCTTGAATATTTGAATATATACGTCAGTATGATTTTAAAACTCTACAATAACTATTCCAGTTTGTTAATGGCAAATTTAGGGGGACATTGCACCATATTTGTCCTTCTAGCTCATCGAGTTCCAGATAGGCCTATATTAAATTGGGCATATTAAAAAAAGCAAATTTAAAGAAACTGACATCCTGTTTGTCCATAGCTTATGTAGAGCCATAGATAATAGATTTCTGCGGTTTTCAAGATAGCGGATAGCAGCAATTTTGGAATTATAGGTCAATGATTTTTAAATGCTACATTAACCATTCCATTGTATAGGTAATGCTAAATATAACAGAAAAGGACACCAAATCACTGTAGCTATAGGTAATGCCAAATATAATAGAAAATGACACCAAATCACTGTATATAAATTTTATGGTTTTTAAGATGGCATCGGAAGCCATTGTGTTCCGACATATTTCAGAGGTTACATAGGAGCTAATTTTCTAATAAGTCTCCGGTTACAAAATCCTACTAGAAAAAAAAATGTAGGAAGAAAATTGTCTAGGAGACCCTCAAAATAACACATTGTTGGTCAAGGGATAGTAAAGTCGTGTTTGACTGTGGTCTGGGTGTCTCCGCACGTCAAAGACGGCAAAGTGGTAGGCCTAGTGCACCAAGGTTACAAATAATACATTAACTGCTATTATTAGGGGAAGATATTGTTTTTCTTTAATACCGTAGTGTCTGTTGACCGTATTCGT
>NW_022704946.1:0-1076 GCF_011630105.1 Anneissia japonica | reverse complement strand
CCTCTCAACCAGCTAACTGCAGTCATACTGTCTGTCCAGATCCTTGAGTATGCTATGTTGAACCTTAAAGCATTCTTTACGGTAAGCATTAATCTTGACAACAGCAGAATTGCCTGAAGCTCTTTTCGTGGAATACTTGACTGCTTAAGTGGTGTTAGTCTGGCCCGTGCACACACAAACGACAGATAAGCCACAGTCATCTCAGGATGAGACCATCTCAGCCACACTCCAATTCCCATGGCATCTTCTGAGGCATCGCTCGCACCATGTAGAGATACTTCCGGCAAAGGTCTTACTCCTTTGAAAGGCTCTGGAATGAGGCATCTAGGAATTTCAATGTTAGTTGTTTTTTCAAGATCTTTATTGATCTCGTTCAATATAGCACAGAGCTCACATTTTTGGTTAAGTGGGGTATCCCAATCAAGGTTCAGCTGCCATAGTTTCTGTAGAAGAATCTTTGGTCGAACAAGAATACCAGAGAGCATTCCGAAGACATCATAGTAAGAGGCGGTTTGCTTTAAGATATTACGCTTGGTTGGGACAAGTCCATGCATCGGCTTTACTTCTTTGACCTTTAATGTGTCGTTCACAAGGTCCCACCTGGTTCCCAAAGCAGTGGCAGCACTTTTATCTTCTGATTTGTCACACAAATTCTGTACATTAGATTGCCATTTTCTTATAGCAAATTTTCCTTTATTCAGGGTCTCGGTAAGTTTAGACTTTATCTTGTAAGCCTCATTCGCATCAACAACCGATTCATTGAGGTCATCCATGTAAAACTGGTCAGCCACAATTCTTTTTAGCTGATCATCACCAGGTGCATGCTCAGATACTACATGTCTCAAGGTCACGATGGCAGCAGTCGGTGAAGGCTTATCTCCAAATGTAACAGTTGTCAACTCATACACTTGGATGGGATGACTAGGATTCTCTCGAAATACAAACCGATGAAAGCGAGCATCGTCTGGTCTGATTTTTATAGCTTGAAACATCTTGCTGATGTCGGCGATCATACCAACTTCATTTTCCCGGAACCGCAAGGCAACATTAAACAGGTCAGTATTTATGTTCTCACC
>NW_022704945.1:0-1416 GCF_011630105.1 Anneissia japonica | reverse complement strand
TGTCATGGCGAGATAGATTATCTTGACAAGTCGACATAGTAAAAATTGTATGTTGTCGTGGCGAGATAGATTATCTTGACAAGTCAACATAGTAAAAGTTGTATGTTGTCATGGCGTGATAGATCTTGACAAGTCGACATACTAACAATTGTATGTTGTCATGGCGAGATAGATTATCTTGACAAGTCGACACAATAAAAGTTGTATGTTGTCATGGTGAGATAAATTATCTTGACAAGTCGACATAGTAAAAATGTTATGTTGTCTTGGCGAGATAGGTTATCACAAAATTGAAGACAATGTATACCTGGATAAGCTATGGGAGTTGTCGTGGGTACGTTTACGTATTTTTAAAAACAAGTGAATGTCACCAAAAAGAGGAGCAGCCCGTCTGTATTCCAAAGAGCAAAGAGAAATTTGATTAGCGCGGCGAAACATGAATTAACCACCTACAGCTGGTGTAGTGGACGGGACGAGCTGGGCCTATGAGATTCGTCTCTAGATAAAATGATGATGGTACCAACGAGGCCAGAACTAATGTAAAGGTGCGTCCGTCTTTAAATTACTTATTAGAATTCTGTGTTTATCTTTCATTTATTGTTAAAATAAATGAAAGTGAATGACAGTAATATAAAATGTAAACCATAAAACTAATTTTTTAGGAGGGCTATAGTTTGTTATTTAAAACAAATGAATTTACCAATTCCATATACCATTTTTTTTAGTAATTTTAAAAATACACCTTGAACTTAATTTAAATATCAAATAAACAGCCCCCATCACCCCTTCTGTCTGGCTCTGTTGTGAGTGATTGTGAATGCACTTGTTATTGTACCTGCTTGATAAGTACTTGTACTTATTCTTCAGTTTTCAATCAGTTGACGGAATTTATATTTTCCCAAATATTCACAAAATGTCGCAGCCATATTTTTATCTAGAGGAGGTACACTAATTTTAACCATAGCCTATTGGCTAACCTATATTTGATTGCTATTAATAATTCACATTTTCACTATAAGACAGACACTTTACATGGATCTCTGACATTAAATAATTTATCAATACTATAATACATAACTATTTTTAATCATAAAATAGTGATAAGGTCTATGTTAAATGTGCTATGGTTATGGAAAGTAGTCATGCCTATATGAAAATTTGGCTAGGACATAGTTGGACAAACTATTTATAATTTAAAAATTATACAGTTTTTATCATATACAGTACTGCTGATGTTGCAGAATAGTTGATAATTTTGTGATTAAAATTGATATACTATTATTTAGATCTATTTATTTAATTGTTTTGCAGGAATGGATATTCTGTGAATAGTCCAGCCGGATGATCCCCCCTGACTTCCGTCAAGTTATGAAACTTGAGACACTTAGCATCTGATGGAGAAGCACAAATTCCTGT
>NW_022704944.1:0-1970 GCF_011630105.1 Anneissia japonica | reverse complement strand
GCACAAGTTCACACCACTCGATTAACGTTACGCTAGCGTAAGTCGTTGTGTCTGAACATAGCCATAGAAAGCTCTCTGCCTTTTTGTATTTTGTAACGCGCTACACACGTTCTTCAGAAATCGATAGCGCCATCGTGCATGCATGTAATCGCGAGCGTGCGGAACGGACATAACCGTACGTTTCGTTCTTACATCAATAAGAGCTACAGGTATCAGACACATATCGCCTGAACAGTCATGTAAGTAATGTATATAATTAAATGTTATATTGTTAATATATGCAGACAACATGAACGATAAGATATTATATGTATGTATATAATGTAGGCAATATTAACGATAAGAAATACACCCATAAAATATAAGTAAACGCCGATAGTAAAGTACGTTTAGATTAGTACGTATGTAGGTATAGGCATATTATTGTAATAGCGTCACTAGGACTGATCGTATTATTGTGATAAAACGTGATATGGTGATTAGTAGAAGTAATTAACTCGTTCTAATTATAACTTGTTATTTCATTTATAGTTTTCACCGTGCTTAATAAATTGCATGGAATCCAACAGTTGGCCTTGTGATTATTATTGTACGTGTTGACACACACTGGGCTGGGACCGTAGTTATTCCCATCGAACCCAGTACAGTATTAGTTTCCTTTATGTTGGGATTGATCCAAGGCTTGTCCCACTAGACGTGTATCTTTATTTTGCGCAAAGGGAAACATTCTATAGGCTTTTTAACAGTTACTGGTTCAAAGTTGAGTGAGAATCCCAAATTGTTATACTCATACCTCAACTTAAAAAATGAAACAGAAAACCTTGGTGGACCCACACTTAAAACGCCCACAAAAATATGTAAGACAAAGATAAGGCTGAGACATTAAGCTCACAATTTCAAAGTGTCTTTACAAAAACCCACACGGGAAACGCCAGTCATAAAATCTCATTACAATTCAATTCCCTACCTTAATATAGTATCTGAAGGCGTAGCAAAACAGTTACGTCAATTAAATGGATTTTGTGGTCCAGATGAGTTAACACCTCGACTTTTGAAATTAGTGGCAAATGAACTTGCTTCAGCCTACCAATTTTTGTATCAACAATCTCTGAATAACAGTGAAATTTCTCATCAATGGTGCCTAGCATTAGTAACCCCAATCTACAAAGGTGGTTCAAATCGGAACATTGTAACATAGATACTGGCTACGTTCAGACTTGTATATAAGCCAGGCTTGAGTTAAGCCCAGCTCAACCTTAAGCCCGGCTTAACTTTGCCGGGCGTTCAGATTAGCGGGATTAGCCAGGAGGCACGAGCATTTGCATAATAAACCATGACAAGGAAGCGTGTTTCAATTGCTCGGGAAACGTATGCTCGCTCACAGCGTAGGCCCCTACGTAACTTAATGCAGATTGGTCATAGTCAATGCAAGACCTCCCGCAACGATTAAAGCCCGGCTTAGAAAAGTTAAACACGGTGGCATGCCAGGCCTAGTTACTATAGGAACACAGCCTGGCTTGAGAGATAAGCCACCTAGTTCAGACTGGCAGGTTGATAAACCGGTGAGTTGAGTCGGGTTTATCCACCTAGTCTGAACTAGGCCCAATATTTTTAACTTGCATAACCTGCAAAGTGATTGAGCATATAGTTCTGGGCCATATTGCTAAACACCTATATTCAAAAGAGGCCACGTTTAGACTTGCAGATAACCCAGGTTTGAGTTGAGCCCGGCTCAACGTTAAGCCAGACTTAACTTTGCCGGGCGTTCAGACTAGCGGGTTTAGCCAGGCGAAAATTTGCATAATAATGAACCATAACCAGGAAACGTGTTTCAAAACATTGCTCGCGAAACGTACCTCGCTCACAGCGTACGTAATTGAATGCTGATTGGTCATTTCGTCACCAGAAGTCAATGCAAGACCCCCACAACTGTTAAAGCCCGGCTTAGAAAAGTTAAACAGGGTGGCGCG
>NW_022704943.1:0-589 GCF_011630105.1 Anneissia japonica | reverse complement strand
GATGACTGCACTCCATGTGCTTCCTCTGTCAGAACATGTTTTCAGAATTTTGTTTTGTTCCAAAACATTTAGGCCTACAGCATAAATTAATCAAGAGAACAGTAATACTGCTGTATTATAAAAGCACATAGAAAATATTTTTAGATTATCACTCTTATGATCTAAAAAAATGATGAAGGGCGGTTTTTTTTTTAATTGGAACAATAGATTAGGCCTATTTCGCCTTTGTTTTTATCGATGAGGGAGGGGACAGTTTATATTTGGTCTGTAATAGTAAATATTGTATAAAAACAGGTTTAATTTTATAGTTTTTTAAAGAAAATGTATTTAAAGTAACAAAATTGCATTGTTATTTTTATGCTGTTGAAATAATTGATGCGGGAAAAAAAATTATTCTCGCATCAAAATTTCCCGATTTTTTTACGCTTGCAGAAGTGATAATCTAATAAATTTTTATATTTGCACATGTGTACATTGCGCCTCGGAAAAATGTCAAAGCAGGTCAGGTCACGTCACTGAAGCCAGCCCAGTTATAACATTTTATGCTCGGCACACGTTCAGACTTCATTCCAGAGTCGTAGTTCGAAAA
>NW_022704942.1:0-708 GCF_011630105.1 Anneissia japonica | reverse complement strand
TATATAGGCAGTTTATAAGCTGCGGTATGTATTACATAATATACATATAGACCTATAGTGTACTATAAATAGGCCTATGGTGTAATGATAATCACATATGCCTTGTCATTAACAAACGTCTTCAGGTATTATGAAAATGGCGCACTAATCGTTTGCAATTCATTAGTGAAGAGAATCGATGTCTCCAAAGACTTCCGAAAAACTAGGCTTATTCGATTTGTCATTCAGAACAGCACATTAGATATCATCAAGAGGTCCGTTCTTGAAAGTTAAGTATAGGTGACGTATGACGCACCATTTACGATATTTGTTTGATTTAATATTTTGATGAAATGAAAATGTATACCATATGACCACAAGAGGACTATAAAGACCTAGACTTACGTATGTTCAGAATTTATGTATAAAGCATAATATGGCCACTCATGCTAAAGCATACCGGAGAACGGGTCGAAATATATTAATGTTTTTAAAAATTATTTTTGCATTCAGTCTATCAGTCAATAATGTTTTAATTCATGGATCCACCGCATCATGTTTTTCTTTGAGTTATAGTATTGGATTGGATTGGCATTTTCGAAAACAGGCGTGTTCGAAATGTTCGTCTTGAATAAATAAGTCTCTATTGTGTCAACGTATGCAATCGTTTCATTGTTTGTATTTGCTTATATTTTATATATTCCTTTGAGACATACGTGGAGCCAAATA
>NW_022704941.1:0-505 GCF_011630105.1 Anneissia japonica | reverse complement strand
CAGGTACAGTATAACAATAGGGCATGATGTATAGACATATGCAAGAAATTATAGATTATTAAAGCAAAATAAAGTAGGCCTACTTTGGACACATCACAAGAAATGGATTATAGAGAGAGCATTTGGATGGAAAATTAGAAGGTAAAAGAGGGAGAGGAAAGTCAAGAACAAGCTGGATGAGAAACATCAAGGAGTAAACAAGGATGATGTATGTAGAATGTGTGAGAAGGGTGGAAGATAGAGAGTGATGGGGATCCATGGTCGTCGAACTGATGAAGGCAGATGACACCGCCGACGAGGTAACAGGTAAAAGAAATTATACATTACGTACCGTACAGTGTTATCTATACTGTAATGTGTATGGCGTAGTAAGCTGTAAAGCAGGTTGTTTCAATTCGTATGAACATTTCAGCTTTTGAGAATATACAGTAAAATAGACTGCTGCTATGCTTATGATTAAGTTACTTGCTTTTCAGTCCTATTATGCAATCCTACCAATGTCATC
>NW_022704940.1:0-667 GCF_011630105.1 Anneissia japonica | reverse complement strand
TGTAATGGCATTTAAATTTTTGCATGTTCCGATCCAGATACTCTCTACGCGTGTGGAGGTAATAAACGTAAGCCAATTAACAGAGGTAGACATCATATCATTTATATGTACAAATAATGGAGAAGAAACAGTGCTCGGTTCTATATAATAACGTTTACATATACAGTAATAGTCCTACGCACTGTGGTGATTAATTTACGTAGTTCATAATAAATCAACGAAAACTAAATTGTTTCAGTTTGAGTCTCGTTGGAAGTTAACTTAGTTGGCCCTTTAAAAATTTTATAACTCAAAAGGAAATAGGTTACATGGCTTTCTGGTTTATCCTAGTTCTTGATAGTAACTTATGGCTTTTGGTTATCCAGTTCATAGACGGTTTAATTTATTTTCTTGGTATTTCTTCATTCTTTTGAATGCAAAATAAATGTATAAAGTTGTTAATGTCTGTTAACTTGTGTGATCAGTGGCGGATCCAGGAATTCGAAATAAAAGAGCACATGAAGGGGCTTTCACAGATGGAGGGTAAAGCACAGCAGCCCTACCATGTCGGGGCTGAGGGGGAAAATTGTTATTATGGCACATCTAAATGGCCGGAGATGATGCCACTCTCAGGCATAAATGCGAGTATAATTCACGTTTTTCTCAATTTATTTGATACCTTTTTTTT
>NW_022704939.1:0-773 GCF_011630105.1 Anneissia japonica | reverse complement strand
CATATTAATGAATATCGCTCACACATTCATATACTAAGATTTATATATAGATGTGAAGACAAATACAGTAGTAGTAGTCAATGCATAGTCATTCGACTGTAACATACGATGTTAGTCCATTGATGAAGCCCTAACCGGCAAAACGTTTGGAATAACCTGAAATTTACAACATTTATGCTTTTGAAGTCTTCTTGGTTCATACTCAACCAAGGCATGGACTCGAATCTGGGACTTTTTGCATACACGTCAAACTTCATAACCACTTGCTCATGAACACATTCAAGTGCCAGGTAGAATTTTACCTGCTTTCTTATTTTTTTTTTTTATCATGTCTGATGTCACGTTGTTGATATAGCGCTAATATCACACGTGCCTAGACGCCCCTTCTGTGCATTATTTTGTGATTTTAAATTAAGGCATGGAATAACCAAAAAAACAGGAAGTAGGAAAATGCAATAAAACTTAACAAAAGAGGAATCTGACAATGAAAGAAAAAAAAAATACTCGGACTCGAACTTGGGACCTTTAGCATACAGGGCGACTGCCATAGCAACTGGAATCACTAAGAAGGAATTGTGGTGGTTCAAGTGCAAGGTAGAATCTGATTTTTATGGTGCTAATATCGCATGTGACTAGACTACTATTTTCAGCGTCCTGGATTTTGAATGAGATACTTCCAACCGCAATTCGAACCCGGTATTTTTCGCATCCAGGGCGAACGTCTTAGCCACTTGACTACGAAGGCATTTCGGTGATTCAAGCGCCAGGTAGAA
>NW_022704938.1:0-2144 GCF_011630105.1 Anneissia japonica | reverse complement strand
CATGCTTAATCAAATAAGTCAATGTACTTTGTAGGGATAGCATGTTGGAAGCATCAAGTTTCTCAGCAACTTGTTGTTTGCTGTAATTAAACATAAACCACATCCACTGTATTGAGCTTGAATGTTTCTCATTTGAAAATTACTTCGATGTACATATAATTACTGCCATATTTTTTATAGGTTTTTCTAACAAATGCCAGTAAGGTTTAGATAACCACAGAAAATGCATTTGTACTTTATTTTCAACTTCATAATCTTAAGTGGAAATCACACCTCTTGTGTGATCAATGTCTAAAAAATGAATAGTATACACTGGTTGCATTGGCGGATCTGGAGGGGCGGGGGGATCAGGGGGTCCTGACCCGATTCCCCCCCCCCTTGGGGAAATAAAAAAATATAAGAAAAAAATATATAATAAATAAAATACAAAAGAAAAATTTCTAGGCCCTTTCTTAATTCAGGATCTGTAAGCTGAAATTGTTTTGTTGCAATGGGACAATTAGAAGTCAGGAAAGCTCATTTCAGATCTGCCCCTGGGTTGTTAACCACCCAAATATATTGAGGAACTGGAATCTTTTCTCTTTTGCCTCTTCTCTTTAAAATTCTCAGTTCTATTTTTGGATTTTCATGTGTTAACAATTATTTTTTAGTTTATCATTTTTTACAATGAATTTTTATATTCTAATTGAAGGATAGAGAGCAGCTTAGCTCAGTTGGCTAAACTGGTGGTAGCCAGTGGAGATCTCTTGGTCCCCTGTTCAATTCCCATCACTGCTCTCCTTGTATTTCAGTTGGATGGCTGAAATGCAAGTTACGATAGTGCACTGTATTTCCGATGAGACGTTTAAGCCATTAGTCCCGTGTGCCTTATGGCCCATGTGCATGTTATGGAAGTAGGGGATTGTCTTCCTGTGTATTGTCCAATCACCACCAGAAGGACCCCACTGGAAATAAGTCTTCACACTTTTGTGGGTTATCCTTGGTGTTTACACTGAATAATCCATACTGTATATACTGATAACACAGTCTCATGTGCTTGTGAGTCTATGATCATGGGTTAATGAATCAGTCTCACACAATATTCAACCTCCTCCTGTCCCTGGGGTGTATAGCCATGGAGGTAAATTAGCGTTACCATGGCGTTACTAAGTTTCTTTTAAAATCATTATAAAGTACAAATTTACATTCCTGGGTGAAGAGAGACAAACATAGTAAAGTGTCTTGTCAATGGGGACCAAAGTAATGGCCACATATTGTCTCGAACCATGACCATATTCATGGCAGCCTACTGCTGTGATACACGATTCCACATGAAATTTGAATGATAAATTTGATAATTGTTGAACATTGTAAGATCAAATATAAGGTCACAAAAGTATTTTATCCCCTCTACCCACAGCTGCCATAAAATTTAAGCATCATCTTTGTTGGCCTTCAAAGCGTTGTCAAGTATGGACATCATGTTCTTGTCAGGACTGAAACTTGCAGTTTCCTGACCCGATTGTTAAGCCCCTATTTTTTTTCTATCCCAATGCTTTGTGGTCATGAAGGCAATCATGATTCACAGATATCATTCTCGATTAAATTTCAATTTTTGAGCTGTTTTAACTCAGAATATTTCATCAAACATTTATGGTATATTTTGAATAAACCATGTAGGAGTACAGTTGATTCAACCATATGACCTATGACCTAGTATTACCAGTCATTCAAACAGTTACAGAAATCAAATCATGTTTTACATTGATTTTCTATTATTTACCCTTTATACTTTCAGTTATTACCAATTTTCAATCTTGAGGACAGTAGAGTTTAATTAACTAAATTAATTTTTAATCAACTTATATTATTGTGTTTTTCAGGCATTGTAAAGGAACCAACTTCGAAAGAGCCTCAATGCTGAAGGTAGGAGATAGAACCAACAATATGTTGCCTCTTTCATTCTTGTAAACATTGTAAATGTATTAATATATATTATTAATTTATAGTCCCAAAGTTTTTGTAGGATACATAGAATCTTGACATATGTTAACCAATGTTTATTTCTTGAGTGTTGTCAAATACTATAGTAAAGTTGTATGTACAAGTGCCTATATACACTTCAAACTGGCTATATACACATCACTTGTGGCGTGTAAGTAGTT
>NW_022704937.1:0-1009 GCF_011630105.1 Anneissia japonica | reverse complement strand
TTTTTTTGGGGGGGGGGGGGAAACCATATTGATGCTTACAAAACAAATTAAATTTCTTCAAAGTAATTGACGTTTATTATAAAATTTTTATAGAACTATTTTTATAAGACTGGAAAGATTAAAATGGAATTTAATTTTCGAGATTTCTTTCACACCCTTTTTAATAAACGAACAACTCTTGCAGTTTTAAATGCTGTGGTGGAACTTAGATGCATTGAATATTAATTTTAAAATAAACGTTAACGGCATAGTTATATAAGGAGAAGTGCAACAGAAAGTAATTTAGCAGGAATGTTATCAAATTTCATAGCTTTTTAAAATTATTTAAAGAAGAAACAATTCTATAGACCTCATCACTGTTAATCTGTTCAAGAAAGAAGAAGTTTAAACAAGGTTGACCTAAAAAAATAATAATTAGATGAAGTATTAACTTTCTTGCTAATACTAAAATGTATTACATTCATCAACAATAAGTAATTTAGAAACGTGTAACACCTCACCAAATATGAATACCAGTATTAACCACCCTATTGAAGTAGGTACGCCAACGGGGTCAGTGCATTTGACCGAAGGTCCTTTGGTCCAAAGGGCCTTGGTCCGAAGGTCCGTTGATCCGAAGTAATTAATTCAAATACATAAATGTGTTTCTGTGACTATTTGATTTCTTATTAGAAACCTTATTGAATCCAATAAGAATATATATATGCTATTTCTATTGAATGCAATATAAAATCATATTAGTTATTATTACTGACTCTTATATGAATTCTTATAATTATTCCAATTTGAATTTTATTGAAATGTGTTAATTTTGAATCAGTATAAAATTCTTATTAAATCAAATAAGAAACTTAATTGAGTCCTCTGTAAGAATTATTCATATAAAATGTTTTATTGGAAATTTAAAAATGCCAATATGAATTTTAATAGGAAAAAATGTTCCTATTTTATTAAATCTGAATACGATTTATGTTCGTTTTATTCTTATAAAATAGGCCTACCCTTTAAA
>NW_022704936.1:0-814 GCF_011630105.1 Anneissia japonica | reverse complement strand
CAAAATCAAAGTTTGTAAAACAAAGTTGCGTTGGGGCTTTGAATTACTTGCTTAAAAAAAAAAATAAAAAAAAAAATATAACGCGTTTTGATGTAAATTTTATCATCATTATAGAGTTTACATCTTGCCATGTGTCTTTCCTAAACCAGTGTTTTTTGCAACACACACTTTCATGTTATGTGGAGCTGGTCTTTATTGCCACAATCGTCGGTCATGATGATCATAGGTCCTCGCTGTCCTCGATCCTTAAAAGAATTCTCACAAATTAAAGACTTGTATAGCTCAAGTGCATCTAACACTGTTGATGCTGTTTCACTTGTTGTTATTAGACAACCGACAGGCAATCCACCAACACAAGTATGTGTCATCATTAAAAACACTCGGCAGTTGTGTCGATCCATATTCCCAGATGAGTCCACAAACAGCATTTCTGCACTCTGCTCAAATTCTTAGGAAACTCTGCATCAATGGGGAAAATATGGCTACAGCAAGTTGGCTGTCATCTGTGGTTTTAATTTTAATTTCAGGTTGTTGTTTTTCTTCATTGTGTTTTTCTACCCATACATTCAAATCAGTTAGCAACTGTTCCCCACCTTTACTTCCATAGGCTTCATTGAATGTTTTATAGTAAAGCCTGAAAGATACAAAAAAAATCAACAACAATGTAAAGTGGATGGCAGGTTACAATGAAGTGATTGTATTTACAATACAGTACAGTATAGTTAGGTCTATTTTCTTTATTACCTTAGGTTTAATGTTTTTGGTACTTTCTAATATTTTAACCTGTGTTAATTGGAATATTGGTTTATTCAAT
>NW_022704935.1:0-2167 GCF_011630105.1 Anneissia japonica | reverse complement strand
TGAACAAGTTTAATGAGTCCAAAGCTCAGAATATTCAGTGATATATGTATATGAATGACTGAAATAGTGAATCGCTTTCAAAAGAAAGAAATCTAGCAAGCTAATTAATGCTGCTCATTATTAACTGAAACTAGTTAGGCATAGCAATGTCATCATGCATCAGTTGTTGAAGCTGATTTTTGTCAGACTGAGTCCTTTTTTGTAGATTTGGGTTCTTCATGCGGTCCACTTCCACCACTTGGAAGACGTTTTGATAGTGTTTTTCTGTGCGAGCTGATGCCAGAAAGTAACAAATAAATTTCACCCCACGTTCTGCAGCATCAATTGATGTCATTCATTGCATTAACATTGACCAGAGATATCTTGAATGAATCTGCTTCTGGCCATGCCGCAACGTCAATGTGGAGGAAACTTGAATTCAGCTACAATCTGCTGAAGAAGAACCATGAGTCTTCAGTCACGAAATTGGCAAATTTGGATTGGAGGTTGACTTGCACAGGAAATTGTGGTTTTCCAAACTCCGTTCCATACCTGTGACGAGGGGCATCACCCCCTGTTTTTGGTTTTGGGTCTAAGAGTTATGCCTCTCGACAGACTGGACCTTACTGCTGAACAAAGCAAGCAGTACTAGCTCGGCTTTCAAGTACGATAAGTGTCTATTCAAGGCCTTCATAGCACTTTTGGTCACAACCTAATTCACTTGCTGATACTTAAGCAGGTTCTGGTGGAGAACTAGATCATTCCAAGGCATCAACACTGCAGCTGCTTTGACCCACCAAGGGCAGTAAATCAGGACCACAAATTGGACGAAGTTTGTGACCTTCGACACTTACTGCTTTATGGTAATTGTGCCTAGTGGGAGCTCCTGAATTTGCTTTTCGAAAAAGCAAACTTTAATGCAGTACAGCAACTTCGGCATCCATCTTACTTTGTGGAGGGCACCAGGTAGCCTAAATGCAGTAATTGAAAAATCAGGATCAGGATTGAGATACTCAGCACACAACTGAAGGAACTCTCGATAGTCGTCACGTTTCATGTCCATTTCTGATTTGACAATTTGTAAGCTTTCAGTACGCAATTCCGAGACAAAATCATGCGAAGCATCAGGATACGTGACAATATCGAATCGACTGAGAGGCTGATAGGTATGATGATAAACGAGATCCCAATTTCTAAGGCGAGTGAATATCATCACGTCAGGGGACGTCTTGATTTTTAAGCCCTAAAAACACGTGTGTTAGTACAACTTCACCAATATGATGTCGACATCCTAACCAAAGCAGCGCACGATGTGCAGTAGGCTCTCCTGTATCTGCATGCATGCTCCAGATACGCCCCTCCCCCTCGCCCCCTTAAAATCACCTTATTTTGCAATTTAGCACCCCTCAACTGATCATCGATCCCCCGAATTCACCTTCGCGTCCCAATCAGCCCCCTCCCAATTTCAAGACTTTTAGATACGCAACTGGTTCCACATCCTTTGAGCTGAGATATGACAGGTATGTTTCATTTTCGTAGAAAGGTTATATTTTGCTCAAGACTAACTTTTCACTGTACCATTTAGGTCGCTTGACAGGCAAACCTTCATTCACATGGAATACCATGCAGCGTAACACTTGCTTAGCAGTAGGCAAGTGCGAACCAGCGGTTTCAGAATCCTGGATCGTTATGCTTAGACCAAGTCCATATATCTCTAAAGAATGCCTTATTGCCCTGTGGCTGATAGTCACATTTTCTGATCCAGCATCAGGCAAAATTTGATCATTTAGTAAACCACTTTCACTTTATTATATTATAGTAGTGCGTAACGTTCCAATATATTCTGATGATTGTGTAATCTGCCTGATATACAATATATTTACATTTCAAACAAAATCATTAAAATAGCCGAAAATGTCAATATGAGCGATTTTAAGATATATATTCAATTGCTTGGTGGACCCATTAGTCTCACCCCAAATTCAATTAAACTTTGCAGAAAATTGTTATTAAAGCAATGGAAACAATTAAAATTAGGGACAGGAAGATATGGAAAAGTGGAAGCATGGTGTGTACCCTAATATATATATATATATATATATGTGTGGATATATATGAGTGTGTATATATGTGTATTGGTTTAAATAATGTATTTTTAATTGTGCATATATATATATTATATATATAT
>NW_022704934.1:0-698 GCF_011630105.1 Anneissia japonica | reverse complement strand
ATACTAATTGATGATGTAAATAGATCCACTATAATAAAATATCAACTGTTACTTACTAGTACCAACAGATACGGTTCTATTTTTATGGTTTTTCTGATTTTCTTAAATGACTTCTATTCAAATGTATCAAGAGGCAGCCTTTCTAACAATTATATTTGACTTAAAATGGGACCCTATAGAGTCATGCAAAATACATCAACTTTACCACAGTACATTCCATTAACAAAGATTTGGAAAAATATATCATAACAGCTTATTTCTTTGTACAGCATATATTATTATATCCATAAAGATAAGATGTTTTGTGGATTTTAGAAGAATGAAAATATTTCAACATTAAAGGGATGTACTGTAACAGCACATAGCATCAAACTTCTTTCAAACATTCAATCACTCACTTCTTTAGTCATTCCAGCTATCCTTCTTCCTTCAGCATTGAATGGCGGTTTGAGGTAACCTCTGTGTGAACAAAACACATATTTAAACCTAATAAATTTACAATCATAAGAATGGAATTTAGCCCACAATGCAAATATCTGATGGCCGACTATATGACCTAAATTTCCTTCAGTTTTTATGGCCAAATCATCTGTCCACAATTCTCATTTCATGGGTATGTTTTAAATGCGTAGAACCTTGCACAAATCATACTTAGAAGGCTGCATATACAGTCCATATTTGTGTAGTGCTAAAATATC
>NW_022704933.1:5657-17540 GCF_011630105.1 Anneissia japonica | reverse complement strand
AATTGAATAAATTTTAAAACAGATAGAGCCCTTTGTAAAACCAAATAAAGAATTATTTGCAGACAGTACTCTACATTAGTGTGAATGTCACTTAATTCTAATATTTCTGACAAAAACTGAGTGACAGGAGTAGTTTCTAAATCAAACCATTTGTTCTGCTGATGTGGCTGCTGATTTTACATAAAAGAAGATTTTTTTTTTTCATTTTAGGAAGTGATGCTGTCTGAGGAGAGTTTCCATGACATAAAAAGAAATCATCCAGAAAGGTCATTTGGAAGGTTGCGACCTTTATTTGAACCTGAAAAAAGTTCCTTAGAAGCATTTGTGCCTCTAACGTGAGAAGATATCTTTTTATTTTATTAATACAATTTTTTTTTTAAATTTTGCATTACATTTACAAAGTGCTCAAGTAAAAAAACAAGAAGGCAATAAATGATGTTGAGAAAAGAAATAAAATTGTTGATGCATGTGTGAGTATGGAAAAACTTATGATGAATCCAGCGTAAATCCCAATTCAGACGGCTTCATACAATGCAGCCCAACACGATTTGTTGTCACATTGGGTTTGTGGAAGTTAAACACGGAAGCGATAGCTCTCCGTTGGGGACACAGTTGTGTCGTAAATATTAAACATGTTTAATATTCTCACAACAAACTAAAGGCTGTTCCCGACAATAAATCGCGCGTTGGACTGCGTCGTACAACGCTGTCAGTGGCGTAAGGCTGGGGCCGGGGGACCTTTGTCCTCAGAGGTTGGGGGGCCACTCTACATCCCTGTCACCAATTCCATTGTGAATTTATCATTACGGCACTTCTAGATGGCCGATGGCACCCAAAGGCTTGAAATTTGAATAGCTCCTTTATATCTCCATTTAAAAACATTTAAATTTTTAAAATTCAGGTTAGCTGTAACCCCCAACTTAATCTACCACAGGCTATAATATGATGTACATACAGTATGTTCTACAGTCGATGTCAGAGACACATTAGGCTGAACAGTATCAAAATTGCCCTTTGTGTCTGGTGCTAGATCGAGGACCATATGGTTAGGGGCCCCTTCTTTGGGTCCCTAAGTGTCGAGGGACCTGCGGACAGCTGCACAAGAGCACATAGGCATTACGCCGCTGGACGCTGTCTGAGTTGGGCTTTACTAACAGCTGTCAGCCATAGCATGTAGTGATTTTATGGAAATCAGGCTATTTAACACCACAGGCTTTCATATATTAATATCTATTACAGGGAGGAGCCAGACTATAGCCTGAAATTTACTACTACTAGTCCATCCAAATCCTTCCTAATGCATCCTGACAAGTAAGTTTACTCTTATTCATAGGTTAAACTTCTAAGCTTCAGTGCAACTGCCTGGTTTCAACTCTAAGTACTGCTTTACCCTGAATTAACTCTTGTGCCCTGATGGTTCATTTAGTGGGAGCTCTATTTTGGGGGTTAACTCTGTGCTAGTTTTAGAATTTTTTCCGTTAGAAATTAAACTTCTTGCCTTGGAGACATAAAGGGCTAGTACAGAGAAAGAATAATAATTAAGAATCGAAAAGCCATAAATAAGGAAATTACAGTATGGCCTCAATAAGAGAGGCTCTTTCTTGTAAGGCATTGATGCTCAAAACCATCGGTTATAGTTGGATATAGTGATGTGAAACATAGATGCTGTGAAATGTCATCTTGTGACTAGAATAGAAGAAAAAATGATTCAATTCTTTTTTTTTTAAGTGTCCGCATGTCATCTTCACCGAGACGATCAGAAAGGAAGGTCGGACAACACAATGTGAGACACAGGGATGAATATTAGGAGGCTCTCACTTTTCATTCTTAAAATATCAGTGGTTAGTGGTAGATGAATTCCGACTCATACACATGGAAATGCAATGAATATCCTGCTTTAATTTATTTGTAATTGGTTTGAAAAATGTAAATAGAAAACTTTATTATTTTTTTTTTTTTATCATCGATGTAAATATTTTATAAACCTTTTATATCATTCCTTTGTATACTGTATATATATTTATTATTATTTATCTCTATTTTTCATATCACTGAATTCATTAAGAATATTTGATTAAATGTTGAATTGGAAATCAAAATATCTCTTGACATTTTATTATTTAAATAAATTTATGCAAAATAAGACACTGTATATAATGTTTTATATTTAATTTCATAAATGTATGAAGGTACTTTTTCTAGTTTGTGTAATTTCCAAAATGAAATAAAACAAAAAGCAAAACCGCACATGATAACAAAACACAATGCTGCAAAGTTCTTAAGTTTTTTTGTTGTATTTGTGTTGTTTTCTGACATTCTGAGAATTACTATATGCATGGGAACACAAATTCAAAGTGTTTGTCTTCTGATTAAAGAAAACTTAATGTTTTATACCACGGATGGATCCATTGCCTATTTCGTGAATACTTAATGGGATGAACTGATACTAGTTTCCTTATAGGAACTTCCCTCGACAATAATGGACTCGTCCGACCGAGGCGCATTATATACAACACATTCATGTTACGTAGCGAGATTTTTTGTGTTGGGGAATGGTGGATCGGGATACTGTACCAACATTTTCAGATTAATTAGCACCAGGCCTGTATGCAGGATTTTCAATGGGGAGGTGCATTTGCGAACGAAGCGGACCTTAGCTCCGACAAATTAGTACTTTGAGCGCCTTATAAATGTATTTCTATTCTATTTTAAATTTCTATTTATTTGGCTGTAGGGATCTAAATTTGTAACTTTTTATGTCCTTTTCATCATTTAATTGTTCATAATGGATCCATCTCCAATCACTGGAGCTGATAATTTCCAACAAATTTCCTACCACAGTTATAAATCAACAGCTTGAAGAGCTGGAAAATTATGCAATGCATACTATAGCTAGTAACTATAGCATTGAGGAACGTTGTTACTGAATTAAGAGGATATAAAAAATTGATTTTTGAAATTCCCTGGTCTAGTTGGGGTTTTGGGACTAAGCCCCCGACGCTCCATCAAAGTTGCATTTTGAGAGCCTCATAATATAGGATTTCTAAAACCCATAATTTCTGAATATTCTATTTTAATTTTTCATTTATTTGGGTGCTGTAGAGACATGAAGAAGTAAAATGACGTGTCTTTTACATCCATAGGCCTGCAGATAAAATTGTTCATAATGGATCAATCTGCAATCACTGTAGCTAATAATTTCCAACCAATTTCATACCACAGATATTAAAAATCAATTGTTAGAAGAGCTGGCAAAAATACAATGCATACTCTAGCGTTACGATAATCGGAAACGATTTTAGTGTTTATGATAAGTTTTAAAAAGTGGACTTTGAGGGTCCAGGGCCTGGAAAGCGGGTTTGGGGAAAATCCCTCGGAAGCTTCGACAAAGTAACATCTTGAGGACTTTATATAAATTTTATTTCTCAATCTCATTCGTGAATGTTCTATTTAAATTTTCATTATTTTGTGTTTTTAAGGACCTAAAGAACTGTACCGTTTTATGTCCTTCACATCTGTAGTCCTATAGATAACATTGTTTATATGGATCAATTTGTAATCACCGGAGCTGATCATTCCAACAAATTTCATACCACGGTTATTAAAAATCAACGGTTAGAAGAGCTGGCAAATATAAAATGCAATGCATACCGTATTATAGCATAATAATTAGGAACAATTTTGTGAAATAATAAGTTGAAAAAAGTAGACGTTTTGAAATTTGAGGGTACGTCTGAACCCCCCACCCCCTTCCCGCCCACCTATGGGGCTGAACACATACCTCAGGCACACTATCGGAGTATGATTTTCTCATGCCGCTGAGAGTGGTCGATAAGCTAATATTTTCAGCGATCCTAAATAAAAGTTTTAATTTAGGCCAAATGTGGTATGGTATAAAATACATTTCATGTTGGCAAAAATTTGAAGAGGGGGAGGGGGGTTGAAGTCTGTTTAGCTCCCCTTAGCCTTCCTGATGGCTTTGGGGAGAGCTAGCAGTAGTGTAACGATGGCACTGAAAGTAGTGTAGTGACAGTGTAGCGATTTTACGGAAACCACTCTATAGATAATAATAATATCAATAATAATGGTAGATTTTTTTTATCGCATATTATTAAGCCCTCTATGCGCTTCACGTTATCATACTCCGGTCATTGGATTACACGGTCATTTATATGAAATAAAACTCAAGCTCCCTGGGGGAGTATTCCATAACGTTGCAGCAGCTACAGCAGTGCATTTTGGGCATTTAACCTTGACCTACCAGTTACCAACTTATACTCCTGGGTAGAGCGAAGCAATGCAGATAAATTGCATTTCCCGTGGACACAAGAGAAATGCACAGAGAGGGATTGAAATATCCTTGCAAAAAAATTTATGTCATAGATATGATGTCTGCCATTTTCAATTGCTCTTTCATATTTAATTTTATTTAATTCATAAATAATACAACCTTTATTGTTAAATAAATTAATTTGGCTTGTCAATGTGTACTACTGTAATGGCTAGAATGACCTATGCTCAATGCCGTTTCCAGGAGTATAAAGTATTGTTTAAACGTGTAAGTTAAAGGGTGTTACCTCACTTTCCCCCAGTTTTTAAAATAGATCCGTATCTTACTAACCAGGTTTTTTTGTCAAATAGCTTTTCAATATCTTAATCAGTTGTACAACATGTCATTTTCCCACCTCCGGAGCCTGGATTATTTAATGCACTTTATCTTGTTTTGTGTTTCCCAGCAACCGTACTCTTTATACTTTCAGATAGGCCTACGGTAATTGTAATTGGCTAATCTAAATTCCACAAAAAGCATACTTATTATAGATGGGGTTTGTGATTTTAGTAAATATTGATTGTAGAAATATATGCTGTTTAGATCTTTGCTATAAAATATCAGCTATTGTTGACTATGTTTGGTAATTGAATTTCCGCCTCTTTTCTGTGTCAGCCAGTTATTTTGCGTCATTTGTTTGTACGCCTTATTTTCTTCTATACGTTATTGTTAATCCATATTCTACTAAAAACTTGTAGATGTATAATGTTTGATGTTTAAACACCAAAGAAGCAAAACGTAAACAAAGATTTTAGTGCATGATTGTATCAAATATCAAGATAACTCAAGCTCCCTGGGGGAGTATTCCATAACGTTGCAGCAGCTACAGCAGTGCATTTTGGGCATTTAACCTTTGGCCTACCAGTTACCAACTTATACTCCTGGGTAGAGCGAAGCAATGCAGATAAATTGCATTTCCCGTGGACACAAGAGAAATGCACAGAGAGGGATTGAAACATCCTTGCAAAAAAAATTATGTCATAGATATGATGTCTGTCATTTTCAATTGCGCTTTCATATTTAATTTGATTTAATTCATAGATAATACAATCTTTATTGTTAAATAAATTAATTTGGCTTGTCAATGTGTACTACTGTAACGGCTAGAATGACCTATGCTTAATGCCGTTTCCAGGAGTATAAAGTATTGTTTAAACGTGTAATTTGAAGGGTGTTACCTCACTTTCCCCCAGTTTTTAAAATAGATCCGTATCTTACTAACCAGGTTTTTTTTTTGTCAAATAGCTTTTCAATATCTTAATCAGTTGTACAACATGTCATTTTCCCCCTCCGGAGCCTGGATTATTTAATGCACTTTATCTTGTTTTGTGTTTCCCAGCAACCGTACTCTTTATACTTTCAGATAGGCCTACGGTAATTGTAATTGGCTAATCTAAATTCCACAAAAAGCGTACTTATTATAGATGGGGTTTGTGATTTTAGTAAATATTGATTGTAGAAATATATGCTGTTTAGATCTTTGCTATAAAATATCAGCTATTGTTGACTATGTTTGGTAATTGAATTTCCGCCTCTTTTCTGTGTCAGCCAGTTATTTTGCGTCATTTGTTTGTACGCCTTATTTTCTTCTTTACGTTATTGTTAATCCATATTCTACTAAAAACTTGTAGATGTTTAATGTTTGATGTTTAAACACCAAAGAAGCAAAACGTAAACAAAGATTTTAGTGCATGATTGTATCAAATATCAAGATAAAACCGTATTGAAAAGGTGCTAGACGATAAATTATTCGAGTCCAGTTCCCGTATTGCATTCGTCTTCTCTTGAATTGCGTCATTTGAAATTTAACTATCAACCATGATATACTTCGCTTACATCTGCTTGGCTTTCGGTTTAATTTGTGGAGGGTTTGGTAAGTCAAGTTAATCATAGAGGCCTGCACACAAAGTCTTGAAAGTGTCTACTAGAATTTGATAAATGTATGTAATATATAGTAAATAATATTCAAAATAGGTTTGTTGTGTAGCATCGTGTTCGAATCCCGGTTGAGGCACCTATTTTTCACACTCGCAGATTCCTCTTCTTTATTAACGTTTAAAATGTATTTACATATATTTAGAAATTATAAATATGTTTTCTGTGAATTATCCTGTCCCTAGTGGTCTACGTTCTAACGTTGTGTATAAATTCATGTGCGCAGGCTGTAATGCCTGTTATATAGGCGAAACTAGCTGACACTTTGCAACGTGCACAACGAACACATGACCACGGACAGGAACTCGCACATTTTTAAACATCTTAATAGCTCATCCCAATGTTAAACCTCATGCAACGAGGATTGTTTCCGTGTATTGTGTTCCGCCTCAACATCCAACCAAAGAAAAATCAAGGCGGCGTTGCATACATGGGCGTCGATTGTTGGGGGACAGGGGACGCATCCCCCACTTTTCAAAGTAGGGGGGACATCATATCAATTGTCCTCCCACTTTTCACCAATCTTCTGTAATTAGAAATAATGTGAACGACTGACAGACAGACAGACCAGTAGGTTTACCCGCCATACTTCGAAACCAGAGATTTTTTAAGATTAATACATTTGAAGGATTTGAGGTTAGCTAATGATTTACAAAATGTTTTTAAAGAATTCCGTAACTTCAGACTTGTAAAATATGGATTTTTAGCTCCGATGAGGAGCTCTATGGATACCCGGCTGATTGATTAATAGATATTTTTTTAGCTATGATGAGGGTGGGCTGATTGATTTATGTATCTTTTTTCCTTCTCTTTTTTGTATGGGCGGCCGTTAGGGCCATTAGCTCCGACGAGAAGCTCTAGAAACACTCGGCTGATTGATTAACATATATTTTTTAGCTCCGATGAGGAGCTTTAACACGCTATTGATAATTGATAAAACTAATGTTTTAATTTTTTCATGACACCAATATATCTTGATATAATATTTCTAAAAATATTACTGTGACATTACCAATATAAGTCTAATGTCACGCGAAGCAATTTTATTTCAGTTACTTGCTTAATTATATTTTTTCAACTTTAAAAATAATTCTGTGTTTTCTATTTTTAGATTAAGAAGACTAAAATTAGTTTCAGAAATATTAGGAGAAAAATAATGTTTACTTTAAGCATGTTAGATACCCTGTTAATATTAGTGTCATCTGTGAAAAGGACAAAGTCAAAAAGAGAAAATAATTGGAAGAACATATATTAAAAATTAATAAAGATTATATTAAAAATGATAAAGATCCAAGTATATAGATACTTGTGGGTTTTGCTAAAGGAATTTTTCCCAATCACTTAAAGGTTCCCAAGGTACAGTATTTCCTATTTTTTAAAAAAGATCTTCTAATTATAGACCTATTTCTTTTTTAACTTTTTTTCATTAAACATTATAATTTACCATTATAATGTTTGGCGGAAAATGTTTCAAAATTCTTGGGTGCCTAAGTTTTAATAGATTATTTATCTTCTTAACCAAACACAATATAATATAAGGGCTTAGTAATTAAATTTGAAATGGATTTAAAAACTGTTGGATATATCATCATAACCAAAGCTCTTATTGTAATTTAATGCTTTAATACTATTCATGATTCCTCTTCAAAGGAGGTGTAAAAATGAGTTTTTAGAGGTGGATTAAGGTATGACACAAAATGCTGGTTAGTAGGTTTTTTATCATTTTCTTTGTGAGATTTGGTCCAATGTACAATAAAAATGAGCGTTTAGCACAAAAAATCAACTAAGTAGGAAAATTAATTTCAACTACAATAGTAAATAATAAAGTTTACAGGCTCTGTTGAGATAATTTGTGGGTGTACACCTAGCTAAAGAACCAGGCTCACAACATGACTGAGAGGCATAGGCCAGTCAGCATGCATGCCATGAGCCTGACCTACTACTATGTAAACCTATTCTAGGAGTCAGATCCATGCATCATTCACGCAGGACGGGAGTTAACAAATAGTTTATTCACAAGGAAAAACCGGTTTGCGTTTGTTAATGTTGCAAATGACGCCATTGTTCTATTTATTTACATATATATATATATATATTAAATATTTAAAAATATATATTTTAAATTAAAAAATCATAAAAAACATATTTAATTTTTATTAACAGTCTAATGAACCATCTAGTATGATAAAATATTTATTTTAAAACATTATAACACCGTATTCGAAAACATGGTTGTAAGGGCTTACGAACTATTGAGCAATTTCTCATAGTTACGTCCTCCTGCTAAAGTTACCACTGCCTGCGCAACTACTACTACTAGGCCTACTACTACTACTACTACTACTACTACTACTACTACTACTACTAATAATAATAATAATAATAATAATAATAATAATAATAATAATAATGATGATGATGTTAATGGTAATATTAATAGTAGTAGTAGTAGTAGTAGTAGTAGTAGTAGTAGTATAGTAGTAATATTAATAATAATAATAATAATAATAATAATAATAATAATAATAGTTGTAGTAATAACTGTGGAAAATATTTAATAAAAAATAATAGCAATAATAAATTAATTGGATCTAAGACTAAGGATTTCAATCTATTAAAATTAACTTTAATGATAATAATAGTAATAATAATAATAACCAGAACCCTGCGGGTGCGTACGTTCCTTTGTACGTAGAAAATCAATGTACATTTGTGAATTGCAATAACTTATTTTATCTTTTTGAATAACGATTGTGTAAGGTAATACAGTATTTTCATTTTCAGTCAAAAAAATCAGAGGCGGATCCAGAAATTTATGAAAGGGGGAGGGGGTAAGGGGTTCTGAGAAGTGCAGGGATGTCGTTATGCAGGGCGGAGGTGGGCGGCGCCGCCCACTCTTGACGTCTTGCACCCATCCTAAAGCTATTTTTAAGGCCTTCTGCCCAGCCTCATACAAAACAAGTTTTTGCTCCATAAACCGTATTTTCCGGTGAATAAGCCGCAAATTTTATACGCGATTTTCCCCTCGAAGTTTGGGGTGCGGCCTATACACCGGTCGTTAACCTACTCCCAAAAAGTTCAGATCGCGAACCGCAGCGAAAATCAGGCGCCGTCTGTCTAGTTTGGGCCCATACTAATTAATTAATTAATTAGCCTAGCCTTTGTTGAAGGGCTAGTATTTGTAATTATACTCACTATACAGTGCTGTACTGTGATTCCTACTACATTTTCTACGACAATCAAGCAATGGTTTGGGTTGTTTAAATAATTATTTTCATAGTTACTTCACTCAAACAATTTTGAAGCACGTTTTATTCGAAATGGCTTCGCTCTAAACAATAAATAACCTTCTTTTCGGCAGTGTGGTCCTAGAGGTCACGTGAGCAGCTTCATTTATGATGTCGAAACAAAACACGTGGGCTGTTGAAACTTTCTGTTCGACGTCTGGTTCCCGGTGACTTGTACCGTTATAGAAAGAATACTGATACCGCTATATTTCAGAATATAAAAACTTGTGAAATTAATTTATGCAATAAAAACGCGAGTTTTCTTGAAGTTGTAATAATTATTTTACTGGAAATTAATTGAAGAAAGGCATACGTTCGTCCATCTATCATATGCCTCCATCACATGCTGTATATGTGTATAGACGGTCAGTCCATCACATGCTGTAAATTTATGTGTCCATAATTTTAAGGTTCTCCCCCACCCGAGACTGTCCATCAGATGCTGTATTTTCTAACCATTATTTTCTCAAACATCATTTGATGAAGCTATGCTGTAAATTTATGTGTCCATAATTTTAAGGTTCTCCACCACCCGGACTGTCCGGCATCAGATACATACCACCATCACATGCTGTACATGTGTATAGACGGTCAGTCCATCACATGCTGTAAATTTATGTGTCCATAATTTTAAGGTTCTCCCCCACCCGGGACTGTCCATCAGTTGTTGTATTTTCTGATCATTATTTTCCCAAACATCATTTGATGAACTCCCGTTCCCCCCCGCCAACTCCCCCGTCAACCCTTTTAGGTTCGTCCGTCCATCACATGCTGCCTCCGCCAACCCTTAGGTTCGTCCGTTCATCACATGCTGCATATTTATGTGTCCAGAATTTTTAACCATCATTTCTTGGAAAATAATTCCACAAATGTTGATTTTTATTGCTTGACGGTAGGCTGGTGGTAGGCCAAGAAACCTACTTTACGTAACGGTATATCAGATGTGTCTAGGCCTACACCAGGTCCGACGGTGTCGCCCAAAGAGAAGCCTACATTACGTATGTGTCTAGGCCTAGGTACACCAGGTCCGTCAATCTTAGCCGTTAAAGTATACTAAAACACTAATAATAGAACACACAGAACACCTTCAAATAATAGCACAGGTAAGTGGCCGATATGCCACAACTATCTCAGCTTGCTCAATGTTTACTGACAGTCGCGAAAACAACATAAAGAACTTTTCTAGGCAGCTCGCGACAGAAACAAAATGTCGGGAAAGTTTGACCCGACGCATGCGCAAATCAAATTTTCGACTAAAAAACGACTCAAAAATGGTGGTAGGGGGTATATGTTTTATCGCCTACAGCTTACATTTTTCATCTAACCGAAAAAACAAACAATTCTTGCACAATTGCATGTCCACCAGCAACTATCGAGCGCAATGTATACCTGCCCCGATGCACCGTTTCGGAGCCTATTTGTTTACAAATTATTATGCTGACCTCTTTTGGTGTCACATTTCATACACACATTTTACATGTGAACCATTACATTAGTTCCATGTGACCTAAGGTCCCAAAGGAACTAATAATAAATATAATAAAAATATTAAAAAATAAATAAGTATAACGAACTTTAGATTTGGAAATTTATATTATTTTCAGATATTTTGCAATTTATTATCGAAATGTGTATATTATTTGACTGCGTGGGTTGAGTGTCGGTCTAATGTGGGTGTGTGAATACGCATTTAAACCAGAAATGTTATTTTTTGTGATTCATTTTTTTTAATAGATATTAATCAGTATTTCCAGTCTGTGGGGCCTCTAGGAGTCACAACGGAGCCTCGTGGAGTCACTGCGGATGCTTCGTACATAAGATGCGCCCTACGATGTCAGCGACGGAAGGATTGCAGTGGATTTCACCTTAATGATGCTGGATGTCAAATTGAAACGGGCATAAATGATGATCCAAAACTAGATTATAGCAAAATACTTTATTGTAATTAATAGAAAAACAAAGACAGGATTGGGTATTATGGTATTTTGAATTTCATCTATCCACCTGCTGTTATAGGCCTCGTGTCTTTGTTTCCATAAGATTATTTTTAAACGTGAGTCTGGTTATTTACGATTTGTTTATTATTTTTAAACGTTGAGTCTGTTTATTTACGATTTGTATAATCATTTATAACAAGTGTCTTTCTTAAATTACACGATATTACGAAAAATCATTTATTGAAACAGATACAAATAGTATTATATGTTTTAATATGTCTATTAACAGTTATTTTAAAACGTTATTCATTCTATGAAACTACAATACCTGTCTCTTATACACATCTAGATGTGTATAAGAGACAGGTATTTGTAATTATACTCACTATACAGT
>NW_022704933.1:2685-5403 GCF_011630105.1 Anneissia japonica | reverse complement strand
ATATATATACATTCAACACTTACTGTATGTGACGCAAATTTTCGGTCCGTCTGACCCTCTTCAGGCGTAGTCTGATCGTCGCCTGTAAGTTGCGTTGCGTAGAATAGGTCAGCATTCGGCTATGATAAAGTTAACTAAAATGCTGACACTACAGCAGATTATGCAATTGTTATTTTTACCAGTTGCAACTAAAAAAGGGTCAGTCATTCTCAAGTGTGGGCTTAAATTCTTTTCACTCGGGCAAGCCGGCTTTACAGATAGCTTAATATACAGCGCCCAAAAATAGCGGTCTTCTGACCGCAATGAAAGCAGATATAAATGTATACAGTCCTATTTAAGTTCTTGATATTGGGCAGCTCTTGTGGCCCGAGAAAATACACAATATTTGAGTATATTGGTCCCATTGATTTCCTCCACGTAGCTATAGACTGGATGTACATATAAAAATAATAAAAATAATATACATTTACCAAATTCATAAAAGATACAAGATACTTTTATTGTCACTTATTGAAAAAAATCACAAGTAAAATTCTTTTTCCCGATGCTTATACACGTAATGAATGTAAATATAAATACAAAAATTTATAAACCTGTACAAATATGAAATTAAAACACATTAAATAATCCTTTAAAAAGGATATGTTTTCTAGTTGAGTTGGTAATTTAATTTCTTTTATACAACATTCAATTAATCGTTTACAGTGAAAATGAAAAAGGTGATTGACTTTATTATTAGGATAAACATTAGGTAAATCACCAAAGTGGCGTTTACACTCATTAGACACATCATAAAATACATTTCAATAGGATGATAATCCATATGTTTCAAGATCATTTTGAAATTGTTTAAGATATTCATGTAAAGATGGACAATGAAAAGGGAAATGGTTTACAAGTCTTCGATTGAATTACGTTCACATTTGCACAATCCATGGGTGGATGGATGAATTAATGAATGAATGAAGAAATATTTAGGATTACAAAAAATAAATACTGTAATACTAATAGGTCTAGTGGTCTAGGCCTTATTTTTAGGAAGGTATTGTCATTCACGCGTACATACTCTACCAACATTCATTCTTTATTATTTTATTCAGCCAAACAAATGTACAATTTACACAATACAGTATAAAACAAATTGTTAAAGATGGCTAGGTTTGATGATATTTATGGACACTTTAACTCGAAAGCCCTCCTACCCAGTCTTAGGAAATTACAGATAGACCTAATATAAATAATAAGACATCACTTTACAAAAAATACAATGAAAAGAAATTAACTGTTAAAAACAAAATTAGGAAATAAATAAATAAATTATAGCATTAAATTAATTTGTCTATATATAATTTGTATGTACAAGTTAAAATGGGCTTTACAAATTAAAATGAAAAAGTAAATCAAATCAATATATAAATTTACTGTCTAAGAAATAACATATAGGTCTATACAGAAAAAAGTACCAAAGGATCTCTTACTAATTAATCAATTGATATACAAGTTTGAAGTTAAGAAAGAAAAAAAGCTGTAGAAAGCTAAATGTTACAAAATACTATTATAAATCAACACGTATTGTACCGCAATAAAATGAAATTTCAGTTTAGAAATAAATGATTACAGAGTCCTTGAGATCCAGCTGGGAGAAGTTGCAAACATAATATACTGTATATTTTAGAATTATAATAGAAAAAAAAGGTTCAAGTTTGTGGTGCTCAACCCTATTACAATAAAACAAGAAAGATAAAATACTATAGAAGAAAGAGAGTAAGTTTGCTGCTGTCTGTATATTATATTATACGGCGTGATTTTTAACTACTTGAGCGTAATTGCTTCCAAAATTTCCTATGGGACTTGCTCAGATATTAGGTTACAAGCAATCTATTTCGTTTCCAAAGGTAAAATTCATAGTTCTACTGGTTCTCGTTGTGGTTTGTGGCAGTAATTGTCCATCTACCTGGTGCACCATTCCTGAATATCAATGTATTAAGCTAATCAGAGGACCTGACAGTAAGCTGTACACCATTGGCACAAATATTGCACCATTTAACTCAATGACATTTTAAAATGACTTGGCCATACTAAATACTTTTTACCTTGGATATTGGTTGTCTTCTTGGATTGAAACTACGTCGAATCAAGCTACTTACTGATTCAGGATTATAATTTTTGTGTATGTACCGTGTTCTCATCAAGTGACTCTGATTTAAAACTTTACTTGATATTGGGTCAAGATTGTACTTTTGTTATGCCAATGATCTCAAATGAAGTAAGCGGTATTGTACACAGCATTTTTGATAAAATATGCAGGGAATATTAAAAACAAAAATTAAAATTAAGGTTAATATGTTAAATATGCAAATCCACACCCTACACAATGGTTTTACGGTCCCGGTATTTTCAATTTCTTTTAAATCCTTGTAGTACGGTATGTAGTATAGCTAATTGATTGCATTGTATGTAACTTTTTTTGTTTTGTGTAAGGGATGCACCATCAATGCATCTGTGCCGCTGATCCAAAAGCGATTTCCAATAATTTGATTTTATTTGTGGTGACAGAGAAGCGATTTAAGGAAACCAGGCTTTAGATAGCATTCAAGATCACCACAAAACAATTCATGTTTTCATACAGATGTCCGCTAATTTTAAATGCGTTTCCATACGTAATTTCTATTTAT
Source organism: Anneissia japonica (assembly GCF_011630105.1). Classification (NCBI taxonomy): domain Eukaryota; kingdom Metazoa; phylum Echinodermata; class Crinoidea; order Comatulida; family Comatulidae; genus Anneissia; species Anneissia japonica. The sequence goes on along the minus strand of NW_022704933.1, from coordinate 2,728 downwards.
TTCGCCCGTTGGTCATAGGTGCAGCAGATAAAATAATCTCTAT
>NW_022704933.1:0-2369 GCF_011630105.1 Anneissia japonica | reverse complement strand
ACATAGGTTTATTTACTGTAATAAGAATGAGAAAAAATTACATGACCGTTTACAAAATGGGAAAACCTTGAATTTTGATTAAAAGACACTTCAGAAGTCCGGAAAACTCATTTCTCGCCATCTAAGAACCAATTTTTTCCTGGGAGGACCCCCGACCACCGTCTTATTTGGGGTTCATCAATTTATTGAAAAATGTATGCAGCGACTCAATTTTTGTTATGTACCGGTACTGTACATACACACATAATAGGGCTACTAGTATTTACAATAATAAGAATGAGAAGTTTACCCGACCGTTTTCAAGCGGAGGAAAACCTTAACATTTAAAGAACTTAAAAGTCACCTCAGAAGTCGGGAAAGCTCATTTCCTGTCACCTAGTGATCAAAATTTTCCCGGGGGAGGACCCCCGGACACCCCTTCCTCTTTGGGGTTATCCATTCATGGAAAAAAAATACGTAAGCAACTCAATTTTTTTATGTTCCTATACACACATAAATAGGCCTATTTACTGTAATAAGAATGAGAAAGTTTACCTGACTGTTTTCAAGAGGGGGAAACCTTGAATTTTGAAGAACTTAAAAGTCATTAAAATACAACTCAGACGTCTGGAAAGCTCATTTCCCGCCATCTAAGAATCAAAATTTTCCCGCGGGAGGACACCAGACCCCACTTTTTTTTGGCCATTTTATGAAAAAAGTCTGACCCCACCTTCCTAAATGTGAACCTAGATCCGCCCCTGCTGTCAGTGCATTTAGCGATGCTAAACGATACGAAAATGATAGACAAATAATAGTTGTTACTCTTTAGTTAGAATTTCTTTTAAATCTAATTAACCGTTCATTCCCGAGTTTTCGTCAAACAGCTTTTCAATGTCTTAATCGATTGTAAAAAAATATGTAATTTACGTTTGAAAGTACGTTGAAGACATTACTTAAGGTAAAAGCTTAAATAACGGTGACAACAGCAAGCACAAATAGACATGGATTCGTTGGACAAGTGGTTGACAGACAAGAAGCTTAAACTGAACTGATAAATGCCAGGTCTCCATGTGTATTTTAGTCACCAATGTCTTCCGGAAGTGGGCCTTCACTTCTCCGGCCAACCTGTGCCTTGTTACATCTGTAAAACGCGTTGGTATTGTTTTTGAACTGTAAAACTTACTGATTTAAAATGAGAAGGAAATATTAAATCCATTTATAAGCTAATATGAAACTTTTTATTTTACGTAGACTGGCCTTAGTGTTGTGGAGCTTATTGCAGAGTGCAACATCTGTTAATTATTTTCGTCCCGTTCTAGAAGGTGCGGCACCTGTTTGGCAACTGGTCCTCACCCATGCCCAGTCTTATAGAATTGAAAAGAAACAGCGTAAAATATGCCATTTTTTATTTAATTTTTTTTATTTAATAGGATTTATGTAGTGCACATATCCAGAAAACTGCTCAAGGCACCTATTCCCCTGGTCATTATATAGAATTAATCATACACAATGGTCCTGGGGAATATTCCTAGTAGGCCTATGCGTTTAGTTCAGCACTATTAATTTAATCCCGAATCAATCACCAGGTATTTATTTATGCTCATGGATGAAGAGGACAAGCAGTGTGACGAGCAGCTTTGGCTGCCATAGAAAGATTTTAAATTTTATTTCGATATTTGTTAAATAAAGACACCGTTTATATTAAAAGATAAGCCTACGCTAATTTTAATAGGTTAATATATATTGAGCGTAAAGACTAGTATTGTTATAGAGGAGTAGGTTGTGATTTTGCTAAACATTGATTATGAAAATATATGTTCTTGCCTTGTTAGGCTTTTCAGCTATTCTTTGCTTTAAATGTTTGGTGACTGAATTCCTCTTTTCAATTAAATCAATCGTTCCATTTATATGGCCCCATTTCAGCAGCCGTTGCTCGTGGTGCCGTATTTTCTTCTCTACGTTAATCGTTAATCCATATTCAACTAGAAAATATTGATTTTTGAGATACTTTAAACATTTAAAAACGTAAACTAAGTATTTAGAGCATGCGTGTATGAATATCAAAATTTAAACAGCGTTAATCGTTAATCCATATTCAACTAGAAACTATTGATTTTTGAGATACTTTAAACATTTAAAAACGTAAACTAAGTATTTAGCGCATGCGTGTATGAATGTCAAAATTTAAAAAAAAAATGAAAAAGCGATAAATAAAACCATTATTCGAGTCCAGTTCCCTTATCACATTCGTCTCCTCTCTTGAATTGTGTCATTCTAAAATTCAAATCTGTCTGCTATTAACCATGTTATACTTCACCTGCATCTGGGTGACTTTCAGTTTAATTTGTGGAGGATTTGGTAAGTCAAAATAATTTATATAATCAATATAT
>NW_022704932.1:0-1880 GCF_011630105.1 Anneissia japonica | reverse complement strand
GGGAGATATTGTTAGAATTAAAAAGCCCTGGAATGTCCGCAAGGGTGAGAGTAAATTTACTGAACTGGTGGAAATTAGACAACATGTTGGTCTAAACACTTACGTAATGACCAATGGTCAAAAATGGAATGTGAAACACCTAGCCCCATTTCTAGGAAAGCCAACCCTATTAGGCCGAGGGGGAGATAGTCGTGATGATCACAGTAGTGACTTTATAATTTTTCCAACCGCTGATGATTCAATGAACAACAATTCAACTCAGTTAGGTTCACGTTTCTCAAGGAGTAAGAGAGTTAGAAATCCACCTAGATGGACTCGTGACTATGTTATGGGTACCAGTAAGAAATAGAAGTGTTTATTGCTATAGTAACTGAGTTTACATTGTACCTTATATGGTATACAGTCATTTTTACTGTGATTATAGTTTCTGCTTTTAGAGAGGGGGAAATGTGGTGTTCTTACTGTTGTCCTGTGTGACAATACCGACGTTGAGGGCGGGAGTTGCCACAGAGAGAGAACCACGAGGAAAGAATTAAATTCTGTTCTATGAGTTATACTGTTGTATTATATTGTCTTTATTGCTAGTTTACAAGGACTCAACACCATAGACCGGAAGAAAGTTGAACCATCAAGAGTCTTTGTAATGGAGGGGGAAACGGCGATTTTGCTGCTGCTGCGCAGTTCGCTGCTGTCAGACCGCAGATGCTGCCGCTGAGCATGCCACCGCAGTGCAGACCGTCGTCACCGAGCGCTCCATTTTTTTTGTATTTGTAGTGGGTGTAAGAAGTAGTATGACGAGGACGATGACTGCCTATGGATAGGATGGTACCATTGTATTGTTAAGTGTTGTGTGACAGACGATTGTGAAGACATGACAGAGGACGACTAACAAATCTAGACTGGCAATGCAACCTAGTTGACATAATTACCAACCGCCATCCATTGTGCGGGACAGTCCCACATTCCAAAGTGAATTTGCAGAAACACATGATCATAAATTTTTAACCCATTTAGCACAAGTCTATGCGTGAATTTATGGGAAAATGTATTTAACATCAGAAGAAATTGGTTTTATTAAAAATATTAAAACAGTCATTAATTAGAGAGCTTTTGTTGAGTCATTTGAGAATCAATTCACTGAGAAAATTTCTCTTCCCTGACTAAAAAAACCCAACCAAGAACCCCCCCCCCCCCCCCCCCCGCAATAAAAACTTAACTAGTGTAATCACGTATCAAATCTATTAGGTTGGTATCTATGTGTTAAGTTTTGGCAAATTTGAAGCATAGCATCATGCAGCAACTAAATTGATAACTCACTCTCATTACATACGATTCATGGTTGCATTGTTTAATCTTCATTACTTAATGCCCATTGATTGAAATAGTTTTATCATCTTTATTGTGTAACACTGTAAATCAATTACGCTGATGAAGTCCGTAGGAATAGGATGAAATATTTGTTAAAATGAATTTGTATTTTTCCAAAATACGTCTACCCTTCTTTATTGTTTGTCTCCGGAACTCACATACAACACTGTGAGGTTCTACATGTTTCTGTACGAAAATAAAAGAACATAGAAAATAGGCAACGAATACCATGTAGGCCTCGGACCTCACAAACACTTTTTCTGAAAAGAACTGTTGTTGTTGGTGATGATATCTGCAGAAATTATAAAACAGTGAAATACTTCTATGTTTTGGGTAGTGATCTTTGCTGCTGATTGGTGGAAAACTAAACAATAACTGAGATCTCGAGTGAAAAGGCTAATACATAAGCCATTATTCAGTGTGTGCATAGGCGTGGCAAGAAATTGGCATTGTTTCTAGCTTTGTGAAAGGAAAGCCAATATATATGTATATATATGTATATGTATATGTAT
>NW_022704931.1:0-1268 GCF_011630105.1 Anneissia japonica | reverse complement strand
ACGACATGTTTCGGGCATAGCCCATCATCAGGTATGAAAAGCTGTGACAAAAATAGATAAATAATTAGCAGTACCGTACATTAACAAAAGTATAACGTGATCATCCAATCAAAAAGCAGATATTAAGTAGTCAACCAAGCTCATGCGTCGTAATAAACAAAGAACATAAATAAAACCATATAACAATACCTAAATAAAGTCAAAATGGACACACCTAGAGAGCGTAAACCAAGTATTACATGACATAAGAAGTACTGAACAATGTAGTATAAAATCATACGACTAAAACAGGCATAGTAACCAATAATGCGAGTTACATCTAAAAAATATGCCCTCGGATAATAAGTATTATACCCTCTGATAAAAAGAGTAAAAAAGGACTCGCCTTAGAGAACGAAAACCAAGAATTACATTATATGGTGTAATAAATACAATATAACAAAAAATAATGAATAAAACAGCCGTAGAACAAATAATGCGAGTAATATCTAATACAGTGTGCCCATGGATAATTACCTAAAATACTTAAATGATGCGTTCATACCATTAGGTGTTAGAGTATCAAGTTTGTAAATAATTTGTTCCTCTAATTTCTTACGAGATATTTCTGAACTGTTACAAATCTTAACACCGGTGACTATTATATCAGAAAGTGTATGGTTATTAGATAAATGAGCAGCAACTGGGAGTCCAGGTGTTTTAAGTTTAATAGAACGTAAATGTTCCACAGATCTATTTACCAATCTGCGCTTGGTTTCACCAATATACAACATGTTACATTTTATACAATGAACACAGTAAATGAGATTCCTGGTAGTACAAGTAATATGATCTTCAACATGAAATTCAGCATAGGGTCCAGTGATACAAGCAGTACATGATATATATTTACAGGTAGTGCATCTATTTCTACCACTTGAAAGTACCTATTAAGTCATTAGTAGTAGTTGTATCTGGTCGTAGCTTAGAGTGTACTAAATTGTCACTGAGATTGCGATCTTTTCTGTAAGCTAACATATGAGGAGCTGGAAAATGTCCTTGGTGTTAGATCTGTCTTCTGTGAGGATACTGAAATTGTCTCTAGCTATTTTCGCCACTTTCTTACTAATTGGATGATAGGTTAGTATCAATGGAAGACGTTCAATATTACTGGCGTTGTGATTCGGCTGTAGAGTGTCTTTCTGCGTGAGTTGATGGACCTTTTCAAGTGTCTACCGAGTTGCTTTTGATTTTATATTCTTTCACTCTGCCTATGCAGCTTCTTTGAT
>NW_022704930.1:522-1010 GCF_011630105.1 Anneissia japonica | reverse complement strand
AAAATGCCACGAGTTACGCACAATCGCTATCAACGAACATTTGGCTTGGTCTGGAATAGTCATGGCAAGCTTTTCAACGCGCTCAGTCATGCGTGACGTCATCTACGCGCAATTTTGCGTCTTTACATTATCGATAATATCAGCCTAACCAATTGCCATTTCGAAATCGTATTAAGTGAGCATTAACTTCGGGTTAATGTTGAATGTACTGTACCCTAATTTGACGCGTTCGCTTCACTACGCGCGCGTATGCGTGCGTAAAATTTTCAAAATGCTCAATATCACTTTTTGACTAAATAACAGCACGTCTTAGGCCATTTTGAGCATTTCAAATTTTTTTAAAATTTTCCACTACGCGCGCACATTTTTATGTGCGCAGCACGTACGGAAGCTAGAAATTACGTTATTTTACATATTTTAGGTTCCTGAACTTGTTTTCACAAATTTCCATTCTTTTTGGTCATCTTTTGGCCAATAGCAATACCGTA
>NW_022704930.1:0-446 GCF_011630105.1 Anneissia japonica | reverse complement strand
GTGACCCCCAATTTTTATTACATATTCTGAAAGCACATGAGTTGTAAATATGATTTTAGAGATCATAATGGCTGATCGGACATTGTGACGTCATCATATTGGCGTCTGAATTCAAAGAAAGTGAATTAGAGCTATGACGTCATTTTTGAAAATACGCATTTGAGCGTATCTCGCTTATCCTTGATCAATCGTCTTCCAACTTTCAGTATGTTATAGCTAAGACAATTTTCTTTCATATATTTCACTTCTTTTTAGATTTTGATGACGTCATCATGGTAAAAAAAAAAATTTTTTTTTCTGACCCCCACATTTTTCTTTCCTCAAAACGTTGATGAGCCCATATCATCTTAACCATTCGTCATTTCAGAATCATATTAAGTGAGCATAATCTTCAGGTCAAGGTTGAATGTCAGGTACCTTAATTTTCAGTTTGCGCGACTTTACGT